>NC_135851.1:8527500-8802500 GCF_029677425.1 Wolffia australiana | reverse complement strand
TAATGAAAGATCCATGTCCCCACCCTAGCTAGAAGAAAAAAGGGTATGCCTGCGCGTAGAAAACCTAAAAGGCCTAAGCCTAATTCGCTATGAAAAGTAGTTCCCCGGTGGAAGTTGATGGAAGAGGAATCACCAGGTTGTTCGGTTCAATGGTTGGGAAGCTCTGCTTTTTCCGTTGAAGAGATCCCGTACCATCCTTTTTATTACCTATCGTCTTGGAGTTTTCTTTCTTAAAAATAATCTTCTTTTTCTTTTGCATTTGTCAATCAGAACCATCTCGCTTCAAGTCACACTCACATAAATCCCAAGATATCTGTCTTTTTCCTCAATAAGAATAATCATAACTCCAAGCTTTTTACCTTCACATAAATATCTAATGCACTAAATATTAATGAATTTTTTGACATTATAAAGATAAAACATTTACATATTATTATTCTATTCACTCATTAATAAATAAACTAATTCCAAAATAAATAAATTAGATTAAAGTGAATGAAAACCATACATTAAAAAACAGATGACAAAATGAAAATAATGGTATATTTGTGCATATAGAAATAGTATTTATCATGTGAATTCTAGTTAGGTTACATGTAAGTACTACCTATACTTAATTCATTATTACTCTCTTTGAAAATAATTATGAAGTATAAGCTCATAATATATTTTTGGTTGTCAGCCATACTCAAGGGTTAATGTATCTATTATCAGAGCTTAACACCATAAAATGATAAGGGATCAGATGATGAAAGACCCATTTATTCTCATTTCAATGATAGGAACTTATACATGTTTAGAGTTGAGCACTGTTGAATCTTCCTAATGGATCTTATTGCATATCCACTTCCACATTTTAACTCTCAACACTCGTGAATGCCCATATCTTCTACCTTTTACCAAGTAACCAGGACTACCTTGATTTGATTTGAGGCTAGGGATTTATCACTAATGATATATTGATGGGGGACTATTCAGACGATGTCAGGACGGGACGAGTCCAACCACACCGGCTGATCATGCCGACGCTCTCCAAACGGGGTTCAAGTACCCCGCGTAAGTATCATTTCATTTCACGCTTTATTTTGTTTGGTTGTATGTTCATTTATGGACCTTAAGGACTGGGCTGGTGTTTGGGCTTCTTCCACGTCTCGTGACGGTTCCTCCTCTAAACGACGTCACTTGGCACCTATCCTCACTATATAAGGGGATAGCATGCCAAAGTGAAGGAGACTTTTTTTTTGGATGAATTGAACTTTGTGTTTTCTTTCTATCTTAGTGTTAGGGAGATTAAGATAGAAGTTAGAGAAGTAGAGGGAACGTGGTTGCTCCCTTCCTCACGTCGAGATCACTCCGTGAGTCGCCGCCACACATTCTCACGTCGAGATCACTCTGTGAGTCGTCACCACACGTCTCCGTCGAGATCACTCTGGAACGTTTCTTGAAGAATCAAGATTTACAGCTCTTGGGGCGCTGCTGTCGTCTTCGTTTCCTCGTCCAGATCACTCAGAGGATGTGTTGACGTCACCCGCCATCATCAGCCATTCCCCATTGGAAGCCAGACGTCGTACTAACAAGATCCTCCAAGATTCAAACGCCGGCCTTCCCCTCTTGGAGTTCTTGAGCGGTTACTTTCAAGAAACGTCGAGATCCCCGCGCGCCCAAGCCCACGCGTCTCCGACGCGCTCTCGCCTCGCCCGCGTCCACGCCTGCGTGTCGCCCGCATGCTCACGCCCACGTCTGCGCGCCGATACGCCTAAGCCTCACGCACCCCACGCCAACACGACCGCGTGCCCAGCTCTGTGCTCACGCGCTCCCGGTCCTCCAGCACGCTGTCCAGCATCACACCATCGGTGTCTCGCCGTCTTCGGTGCTTCGCCATCGACTAGATCCCTCCGTACCGGAATACCCCTCCGTGGACCTCCGTCAATCAGGTATCTTCTCCTCTTCCCCCCCTCATTACATTTCAGTATCATTACTTGTTGCAGTGACGTCCTCCCCTATCAATTCCTCTGCCTAAGATGACGACGACCATTGATATAGGATAGCCACTTGTCGAGAGTTAGGATCTCATTGGGGTAAACGATTACTCGCTGATCCTTAGGCTAGGAACAATTCAGGGCCGTCAAACGCCCCTTACACTATAACCGTCTTAAATTGGTCTTAAGGGTCATTGGGAGTCTAACTTGATCAATCTCTCTCTCATCGGAAATCCATCGACAGTTCACCCTCGTCAGAGACGTCTCTTATTGCTCATTGGGGTTTTTTCTATCGACATTCATTTCACCTAAACAGAATTATCGAACTCAATTCATTATCTTTACTATGACGTAATACGAACCGTCGATCCCGGTGGAATCATATTACATCATAGATGCTTCTCACCATATAATATTGAGACTGCTTTCTATCTAGCCTTTGGAGCATGCTCCATATTACTAGCTAGCATATAATTTTTTTATTTTTTTCATTCTTTTGGATGTAAAATATTCATGGCCAGGGTTTTGATTTAAGGATTTACCTTTCTCCTACTGAATTATGTTGAGTGGATCTTCAACAGGAGACAGGCATTCCATGGTGAAGCTCATGAACCAGTGTAAGGCCCCAA
Source organism: Wolffia australiana (assembly GCF_029677425.1). Lineage (NCBI taxonomy): Eukaryota > Viridiplantae > Streptophyta > Magnoliopsida > Alismatales > Araceae > Wolffia > Wolffia australiana. The sequence goes on along the minus strand of NC_135851.1, from coordinate 8,799,892 downwards.
AGTGGCATTTCCTGCGCAAAGGCCTGCATGCTTATTGTGAGGACATGTCAGCATATTGTACTGAAAATAGGGGATTGTGTCCTTCAGATTGAACACCACACGCATCATGGGTGGTGACACCCGACCCAGATCTTTAAAGCCAATGCCCCCTAAGTGCTCATGCTCATTGGCGCACAAGCGCGGTGGATCAGGGCAGGCCACGTGTGCGCTGCACGCGTTGGCTGCCGAGAGCACGCGCATGCGGGATGTGTAGGTTGGCCGGTAGAGGCAGGAACATTGTGCATGTAAACTACGCGGGCATGTGGGACCAGGCATTGAGCGATGCGCGCACTCCATGTGTGGGGCATAGGGCGTGAGACATCAAGCAGACAAAGAACACTGAGATGACTGTGGGGTGCGGGCCACCCATGCGGGTAGTGCTCGGTGTGGGCGCCCAGCTTGGGGCGCTAAGCATGGCGGTGCATATATGGACCACATGCGATGGTGTCAGCACGGGTACTGGTGGCATGTGGAGCATTAAGACTGGGATGGACATGGCAGGTGTGTTGAGTGTCAAGGCCCACGGGCGCGTAGCGCTCAGCTTGGGGGCACGTGTGTAGCGTCGGTGCCAGCAGAGGGCCGCATGGGGATGTAGTCCTAAAGGCACAAGGGCGCCACTACCCAGGGCCGCATGGGGCTGTAGTCCTCAAGGCACAGGGCTGTAGTCCTCTTGCTCATCTCATTACTTTGGTATCTTCGTTGGTCTTCCCCCATGTAATTGTTATGACTACAAAGTAACATGTTCCGATATATAATGCAATGACCTAATTAATGTACGGGGCTGCATCCCCATCCTCTCTCTTTAACCTCCAAGCATTCTAAAGTTGTTTCTCAATACTTCTGCTGCACAAGCAAAGGCTGCTCAGTGCTCCTGCCCAAGCACTGAGGCCTGCGCGCTCGATCTGATCATTGTTCCTGGCTCGATATTTGACCGTGTGACAACCAGACATAGAGGGTTATTTAGTCATTGATAATTAAGGTAATGATACACATTTATAAAGTTCATATTCCGTAACAAATGATACAATACACAAGCAGCTAGGTATTGTGAGTGTGAGACTTTTTTAAGTCATCGAAGTAAAAAGTATATGATTACATTTTTTTCTATAAATATTAAAAGTAAATTAAGGTACCAAATATTTGAATGAAGACAAATATTTAATATTTAATAAAATGATGATACAATGGCAAGAGTGGGCAGCGTGGTAGTAAGAAGGGATGATGATATTTCCAATACCTGGTCACTATACATGTGCCAAGAAATATACAGTGGGAAAGTGGAGCTAATACTACCTAAAAGCAGACAATTAATCTGCATGTGGTCAAACAGTTAGCACAATTTTTATAAGGCAGTGAGATCTCGAAAGTGCTTTGACGACATATGGGTATTATGAAAGCTCATTACAAACGTGAGCAAAAGTGTGCTCACGCAATCAGTTAGATGCCATAAAATAATCAGGTGGTTTGCAAAACGTGTGTAAGCTAGCTGTGGTGGTATGGCAGTCAATAAGCCCATGCATGGACTCCAGGGAAATGTGATGGTGGTGTGCTGACCATCAACTTGATGAATGACTAAAGGTTTGGTAGCAGATAGAGAAATCAAGTTTCCAAATGAGCCATTGACACTTTTAACTTGCATTCATATCATGCATTTAAATGCCTTTTGTAATCATTTTATCCATGTACTTTTTAAAAAATAATTCGCATTTTGATTTACTTTATGATACTCAATTGTTTTCATCCATATGGATAGTGCTTATTATTCTAAAATTAGTTAAGTGTACGTCATTAGAAAAAATATTGATTTTTTCCCCAAAATTACTCTAGAATTTTCTATAAGATGATATACATTTCAGCTTTATAGGATTTTTTAGAAATTTATGGATTTTATTTCATAATGAATGATTCATATAAATGTAATGAGTATATATTAATGTAGTGTTTAATTTTTCTAAGGAATTATGCATTTTAAAGAATTGTGGTTAGAGTTGCATATTGGGCTTGTAGATTGGGTCCTGGGTAGCAGGAACACCTCAAAAGGCACAACCAAATGAGTGATCTGCATGTGCATGACATAAAAGGAGAGAGAGAGAGAGAAGGGAGTGAGGAATAATGCTAAGGAGAGCAACAATAGAGAGGAAAGTGAGAAAGAACATAAAGATGAGAAAAGAGAGAGAATAAACAGAAGAGAGGGAGAGAGAGAGAGAGAGAGATGAGAGAGAAGGTAGGAACAAAGAGAGAAAGAAGAGAGAGACTAGGATAGAGAGAGAAGGAAGACAGAGAAATTTAGACAGTGTGAAAAAGAATAGATAATATCAAGTAAGAGAGTGAGAGAAAGCATATAGAAGACACATACTGAAAGTTCATACTAGTCAGAATTGTACCATTGTGCAGGCAATAGAAGTGGTCCAGGCTGATTAACGCTCAATCACAAACATTGAGTATAGGGGAGAAATTCAAGAAAAGTATCTACGTAGAAGAAATACAAATAGAGGCAGGGGAAGAGATAAATACAGAGATCAAGAGAGAGTGTGAGAGAGAGATATAGAATGGAGTGACAGAGACAGTGGGAGAATAAGGGTTTGAGAAATAGAAGGACATGATGGGTGATTCCTTGGGCGAAATGGGTGATTCCCCCAATTGCAAAAAGAATTACTTAGATAATTTTAAAATATATGTATTATCAGAGCTACACAGTTATCTAAAAATATTCGCCTAAAAATCCATTAAGACCTCAATCAAGTCATAAAATAAGTAAAAAATGACGCAATCCGTGCACCTTTGATATATTTCCTGATAATCGCATATCCCAAATTTCATCAATTTTAAATGAAAGGTTCTAAATCTGATATTAAATTCAGTATATTTCTGATGGCTAGGTTCAACAGTGATTTCCTTGCACCTCGTCTGGCCAATCAAAACATTATTAGAAACCATATAAATTATTGTCAATTAAGTTAAAAGATCCAAGTTTTCTTTGATATTTTAGGGTAGAATAATTCTTCTTCTTAAATTCCAGTCTAACCCACTCTTGGTTGGAAGACTCTTGAGGATTTCCTAACCCATCTCAATAGTACACTTGAAGATACTTAATAGTAATTTTTTTCTTCTATTGATTATTATGCATATGTGCCATACAATTCCACAAATTATTAGAATACTTAAATGTATCACTTGTTGGTTAAACATTAATTAATATGATATAAAAACATACATTAAAATATGAACGATTTTTTGTGTGTTATTAATCTCACTTCACTTGAAGTCAAGTTATTAGTTTTTTTTTTGGATTTTAATTCAATGAAAGGGCAAAAGTGCACTAACTAAGAAATATCAAAAAAAACTAGAGAAGAAGAGGAGTCCTGATCAACACTGATAATAGATCAAGATTTATTAGGCTCTCATAATCACAAATAATATGCAATTTTTAATATCAACATACGTGTTATCACACTTAAAAACACTGAAATTAATTTTTATAATCACATTCTCTTTCTATACTTGTGGGTGTTTTACAAAATTTTACCGACACCACATTCTTGAACAAAATTGAGCCAACATTTTTTTTTATGGATTTTCTTGACATTATATTCGTGGAGATATTACGTAAAGATAATATGCTTACAAGTTATGACTTAAAATTTAAATTATGGAACTTAATCAAGGTTTTACAGTGTTATTTCTTGACCCGTCACATGTCACCATTAGATTTGATAAAAACAACTTGTCACTATCCATACTGATTATCACAGTTAATCAGTGGGATAAGATGTCATTATGGTGTCGCAAGTCATGATGCTAAACTGCCAATGATTAATTCACAACTTTACATTTATGAAATCACAGACATGATGTGGATCAATAGGGAAAAGGCATGATTTACACCATTTGATTAATTTAAATTTTATCGCAACAATTTGAAAAGAAAAAAATTTTGATGCATCAGTGGGTGCTTGCAATAATGGTCAGATATGTAGCCTTTATTGATGGACTAATCAAGGTGATATTAATGTGGTGGGACAAACTATGTCATCACATCATGCCATTATACTGTCAAAATTTTCAAACTTTGTTTTTGGGAAATATTACAACAGGCGGGTCATAAATTTAAATTAGAAATACAGTGATGTGATGTGCAGCAATGTGTCACAACATAACACATTATGATAAATATACCTCTTCAGTCATTGTGTCTCTTAATTCATGTAGAACATGTGCCATTCTCAAAGTTGTTGATCATAGATGACAAAAAAATGGCAGACAATGGTTATGAGCATTTTACGGTCATAAAACCCTCAACAGATGATGATGATGATGATGATAAATAATATTTAATGGCTTCGAGTGCTAGGAGTGCTTTAACTTCAAATGTTGATATCTGAAAATCAATTTCTTACCATTGATTTTCCTCACCTCTCTACCTCTTATTCTTTAAGTGCATTTTATCACACTTGTGTCACCATGTAAAGGATACAAACTCCTCAACATCATTCCCTGCAGAGACAATCCGTACTTATCAATAGCCAGATTTCTTTCAGCGGGTACAGTTTTTATAAATGTTTTTATGTAACTCCATGCCAGTAAGATCGTAAAGCAATGACCTAATATTGAGTTTATTTATGATACAAAGAGCGTAAGGATCGCTAAATCACAACCATTATCTTATCACAAGAAAAGCAATGAAAAAAGCCACATATTGGGTAACCCTACAAAGCTTTAGCATTTATGTAAAAAAATAGGGATACTTTTATTCCAACAAATTTCATGAACTTCTCCTACCTGATCTTATCTCAAGCCTCGTGTTGATGGTGCATCCTAAGGCAATCCACAATAAGTGTGAAGGAGACCTACAATGCAAATTTTAGGGAATAATATTCTTCACCTTGATAACTGTTATGGACAGACAAAAAATATACACAATGAATTAATAGTATCAATACTCTCAGATTATCTTAGATCCAGGGTCTGGATCAATTTTCATGTGCTGAATAAATTTTGTTATGACATGAAGTCCAGCAACACCAACTTTAACAACGGAATAAAACATATGGAGCTTTAGAATTTTTTCGATTCAAAGTCACTCTAATATTTTATTTCATTCTCCCCGACAACTTCTAAGATAAACTCCAGAATGTTTTACAGCGATCTACGTGGAGACAATGTTGATGGAGGATTTCTTGATATGTCTCATGGTAAGCCTCCCACGCTTGATCTGACACCATGTGGGAGAACAACCCAAGCTTAATGATGATGTTTTAGAATAACATAAAACTATATGCACTATAATTCCATTAGACCCCTTTTCATGAAATATGTGGGCCACATCATCTAAATAATATCATGAAACCAAATTCCACAATCATGTGATTCTTTCCTTCCATCTTGAAGAGGTTACGGTGCCTCAATCATTTAAAAAATCAATCCAGCACCATCCCTTTCTAGATTTCTCAAGAAAAAAATTTCAATGGGCATATGAGTTTTACTTGATTCCATTTCCATTTCTGTTCCCAGTAAAAAAGTTTCAATAGTTTATTTCTTGGCCTCTCCCAACTCCTATTATCTCAAATTTATTTTTAAAACATTAGCTAGATCATAATGGAATCTAGTTAATTTTAGCTCCATGTGGGAAAACTTATGTTCAAGTCGATTCCCCCAAAATATACCTTAAATTATACATGAAATGTGAATACCTTAGGAGCAATGACCTGGCAGGAGGCCACCATGCCTTGCGCTTAGATATATTTAAAACTGGTCAAAAATAAATTTCAGTAATTTATGAAATTTTCTACATTCATGAAAATTAAATTTCTCTCTACAACTTTGGGCAGCAGCAAACATTAACTTGTTTTCAACTTTCTATAACTATAAACATAAAAAAATTTAAATTCTCTATTTTCGTAAAGAAAAACTCCCTCTGAAATTTATTCAATATTGAACATAAAATCTCTCTCTGAATTTTTCAAAAAAATTCTATCCCGTCAGCACTTGACAAGTGAAAATTAAGTGTTTTTTCACTTTCTCCGGCAGTGAAATTGCTACTCTCTGCAATGTTCTATAGTCCAAACATCAAATCTCTTTGTCTGCATGTTTTGGCAGCAGTGAACATGACATATCTTGCTGTAATTTTCTAAAAGGCTAAATCCATTTCTTATTTAATTAAGGCACTAAATTTTCATGAATATTTATATCCATAAACAATTACCCCTGTCTCTAGACACTTCTCATATCATCATCGCTCCTTCACTCTACCTGACTTATCTTATTTCTCACTCATTTTCTAAATCACTCTCTTCTAACTTTTATCTATCATAATATTATTCAGAATATCTTTTTAAATACTATGAAACATATTATTACTTCACAATTTAGTTCATCTCACTACCTCGTACTTTAGAAGTTTCATGTCTCACCTCTTGAATCACCATATAGAGAGCATTAAGTTCCCAATCACAATTCTCTATGTGCAAAACCCTTACTCATCAATAGTTGTCCATATTATCATTGAGTAAAGGTTTATACATTTTGTGGGCTAAACTCAAAAGAAGTGAAATAATCAATAAAGTTATTAAGTATGTTTGTAATTATATATTTAAGACAAACCCATCAACACGATGATAACAGCTATTTTTTCCATGAGGAATGAGTTAAAAATGTCTAAAGGTTAGCTGAAAAATTCCTTATCATGTTAACCATTAACAGAATGTAAAATGATTTTCAATGTGAAATGAAAAAAAAATTCCCTTAACAAGACTATTGGGATTGAGCTTTCATTTTAACTACATGATCAAAAGCTAAAATTTATCTCCAAATTAAGAAACATATAAAAATCTAATTCAAATAAAATATAAATTATCTTTAAAAAATTATTTACGTTTGTACGTGGTATTATAATCCAACCTAAAGGTATTTATTATGACTGTCTCCACCACAGTATATTTTTTAGCTTGATATATAATAGGTTTTATTTTTTAAAAGAACTAAGATTTCTAATTTACTTATGAAAATATAGGTTCAGTTATTTCAAAATTTAATGTGGAATAAAGAGATAGACTTAAAGCATAGTCGAATTTTGAGAAATGGAAATATTCGACTCCATTCTTGATTTAAATTTTTCAATTTCCTGACTATGTATCTTTACAGTATAATGGATAATTTGGCTTTACTCTATAAGCAAATACCAAGAAGATAAAGGAAATAAGATATAAATTTTATGTTGCTTAATTTATTTTTGGATATAGGTAATGTTTCTTTGTGTAGATATTACCCGCTATATAGTGATATTTTTGGGAAAAATATATTAACATTAGGGAGATTATATACTAAGATAAGGTTAAAAAAGATGCATATTCAGATTTTTATATTTGATATTAATAATATCAAGAATAATTAAATCTATTTAAAAAAACACTTGAAAAAATTTCATATTTTTTTGGCATAATTAAACTTATATTTCAAACATATAAAATGTCTGGATTCCTATAAGTAAGTTTATAGATTAGAAAATGGTTCCTATGTTTTAGTTGTCTGTTGTGGAAACTTGACTTTGTAGATATACCTCATAAAATTAGTTGGTGTTTTTTAACGAAGTTAATAGGAAGCTTAATAAGGAAATGACATAAATATCTCACAACTTATAATAGATATCTCACCTCATACTCCACTTCATAGATCCACCAATTAATTATGTTATACTTTCCATTTATTCACTGATAAATATATTTCAGACTTAGGGAAAAACAATGGTGTCTAAGATTATTTTTTATTTAAGAAACTATTTTCAATATAGAATTTTTTATATTTTATTATTACTACCCAGTCAACACATTAGTACTTGGAAGTTATATCATCCGAAGATACCAAGAATGGAAAGAATATTGATTCAGCTGATTTATCAAAAATTAAAATTCTTACGTACATTTATTTATCAAAAAATAAATGCAGTTTGAAATATTTCGACATTTCTATTTATGTTTTACTTTGGGATGATAACAAGGAAGTTATGATCCTAATCAAATCCCCTCCATCACCAAGTATAGAATCAGTCTTGGGGATATATTTAGCTTAGAAATATCTAATATGCCATATTCTAGTCACAATGATAATCAACCAAATATATATAACCATATTTTTAGGAATGCAATCAAATTTTATATCATAGCACTCAGGATAGAATTTTCTAACTTGGTTCTCATTTTAAATAATATTTAAAATATGTCTAATGTCATGAAAATTATAAATATATCTCATTTATTTTACCAAATAGCATCAAGTATGACTTCAATGCGTTTGACTTCCGTCATTGGGAGTCAATTTTGAAGAAAAATGAATTATAATCACATGAAAATATATGGTTTAAATGGTCATTCATCATAGGTTTGATGCTTTTTCAACATTGGTATGACTGAACAAGGATAACTCATCATTTATTGAAATGTTATTACAAGTAATATATGTGAATTTATCCCGTTCATAAATCATATGCTTTCTAAAATGCATTAAAATATTAAAATTATTACTAATTTAGATAATGGGTGATAAACCACATCTTCTAACTTATCAACATACGTTATTTCAAAATTGGGTTCATATATTTCAAAACATTCCTGTGAATATATTCCAGATATTATCCTGCTCATACTATTGATATCATACTGCGCATACTGCTCATACTATACATTAAGCATATCAGGACTAGAATTGACTATGCAATCCACACGTTATTAAGTATTTTTTGTAAATATTTATATTCAAATGATACTTAGGATGTACATCAAATATCTAGACAGAGCATCACTGTCTAGTCACACTGATATGATCAGTATATTGATCACATTGCCATTAGCATGGAGACACTAAGGACAAATAGTAACTGCTCTTTGGGAAAAGACTTCACTGAATTTATCTATATGAATCTTTAAATGATATTATACATAAATAAATATTATTTTATCCATGAGTTTATGTATATGTATTAATTCTTAAATGTTATTATTACCAAACTTTCAACCAGCTAGATATCTCTTAATTGTCATGGTTATGTTATTTCCAACACACCCGAAAAGGAAAAAGAAATAGTATTTGAAAAGCTCCATCTTGTAAACTGGTGCCTAAGGTTCTGAAAGAATGGATGAGCGAATTTCTCAAGCATGCAACATGGAAGATTGTTTTTAAGCTAAAGCTAAAAGATGAGAAGGTGATTCTAATCAATTATGGGAGGGGATCAAGTACGAGTTCCTCAGCCTGTATCTTAGAGAAAGCATTTGTATTTTCATGTTTTATGATTATTCTTGCTCTGTGCCTTAGGTGCTTAGGAGTGATTTATGAGTAGAAGCAACGTTGCAAGTGAAGGGGCAAAGCGAATAAACGTTCTAAATAAATTCAACAAATAAAGAACCTCTTTTTAAAATATTGGATCGACGTTCCTAGTCGTGCCTTAGTAATTCTGGAACTGTTTCTTCGGTATTGGGTTCAGTTCATCTGGTCCCAGATCTAGAACTACCCTCCATTGGTGTAGCCATAAAAAAGACTATCATTTGTTAAGATATGTTGACTTTATATACCATTCCACTATGCAACTTCGCAACTTTAAAATATAATAGTGGAAACAGCGACCTTGGTCCTTAAACCTGATATACCAAAGATATATTTTGGATGGATGGTTGTGTTTGAACTATGACCTGCAAGTTCCTAACAACTGATTCCAAAATTTATTTACTCAGATGTAGCAACAAGTTCACAAAGGTGATTATATGGTTAAGATGGGATCATCTGCCCTAGGTACAAGAGGAGATAGATCAAGGAAAGGCATTTGAAGCCATTTTTAAAGGTATTGATAAACCAAATTATTTATCTAATTATTTCCCAAAGGCCTCTGCTATAAGTAGCTGATCATATCCTAAGTAATGCCAAGACTACCAATAAGACGACAGATTCTAAGTTAAAAATAACACGAGAAAATAATGGTCTAGTAACACTCTAATTATTACATTTCAACTTCATAAGTAGTGTTTGCCTGTCCTGATACCGGTACCGGATGCCGGTATCGAGACGGATGCTGTACCGGATACCAGAAAGGCAATTTCCGTTATCCGGTTTTTTTGATATCCAGATATCGGAAATCGATATCGGATATCGGTTGCTACAGTGCCGATATCCGATACCGATATCCGTCCCGATTCAGCATCCGTCTCCGTCTCAAGGGGATAGATGCCGGTATCGGATATCGGATGCGGATATCGAAAACCAATATCCGCATCGAATTATAAATTAAAATAATTTACATAATTAGGTATCCCGCATTACACGTTCGTAGGCACGGGTGAACTGAAAGAGCTTTCTGTAGGATAGTAGATCTCAACTGTTATATACAGTTCTTGATTTTTAATTTTTTCCATATGGGATAGAAGGATTCGGGTTTTGTGTTAAACTCGGAATCCCTTTATCCCATATGGAAAGATATAGAAATTTTTCTTTCTATTTATTGGACGGCGTAATGATTTGATTAATATATTAATTTTCATTTACAATGCTCTTAAAAGAAGCGATAATAGATATAGATATTATTTTAATACTAAATAATTTAGCGGCCTCATTCAATATATACATGGAAAGGTTTTTAAAATCTCAAATGTGGGATAACGGGATTCACAGTTTACATTAACTTTGAATCCTGTTACCCCATATGGAAGACAAAAAATTGCACACTATATATTAACGGGCATTGAACATAAATAAAAACCGAACAATGCGATTGAAACGAACATGTATAATGTTAAAAGTGGTTTATTTTAATCGGTTGATACCGGATACCGGATATCGGAACCAAGATCCGGATATCAAAAACCGGTATCCGGCATCCGGTATCCATCTCCGAAATCCGAATATCGGAAAACCGACATCCGGTATCCGATACCATATTCGTCCTCACCCCCCGATATCCGGTACCGATATCCGTCTAACCCCTACTAGACGGATATCTCCCGATATCCGATATCCGGAACCGTCCCATTTTTTTCCGGATATCGGATATCGGTTGTCCGATAGCGGATATCGGACGGATATCGGGATGGGCGAACCCTATTCACAGTTTAAATGCCTTAAATATTATATGAATCTTTTAAAAATTCCATTTTTAGAAGTATGTTTTTCCTTTCTTATTTTTGTATTTTATGGCATGTTCAAACATCATATTGTTATAGAGAATTTCAATTGAACTTTATGAAATCATATTCATTGAAATATTAATTTTCTGAATCAGAATATATTTTTCCAGATTATTATAAAGATATATTTCATTTTAAATTTTTTTTTCTTAACCACTCTCTGCTATGTATGGTCATCTCATTATTATTATATTTTAGATGGCAGCCTATCATTATTTTTTCCCAAATATTAATTTTATTAAGGATTTAAAATTTATTTCATTATGGGATCACATATTGAGATACCATAATGCACAAACTATGGGCTGAATTTTTTTCCTTTTAAAAAAATGCAAAGGGAAAATGAGAAATTTGAACGTGGAGACACATAGCCACACCACAAATTTTGTTGACTTAAATTTCTCTCAATTTTTCTGTAATGCTTAAAAATGTGTAAAGCGTCACACATTTCATTGAATGAAAGGAGCAAATACATTGATGTGGGGCTTTCAAAATGTGTCATCATATCACACATTAAATGTAGAATTAACAAAAATGGAGAGTCATCAGATATCAAGGCTCAAAGTTGGCATAATCTGAGCTGTTGATCTTATATATTTTGTCTCTCATTGTTAGCACCGTTGGTGCATTATTTTAGGCTTTCTTGTCCTTATTTTCTCTAAAAAAATTTATCGTGATTTGATGTAAGTTTTTTATCATCCTCAATATAATTGTACAGACCTAAAATGGCTCTCTACATCAAAATAAGACCCACCATTCCCCTCCCTTCTTCTAAAGATTGTAAAAAGTATCTTTGAACTTGCTCATAAATTTTTAGGCTTATTGAAAGAAGGTGACTTGGCGATCCATCAAGTCATTATTGGTTATCTGGGTTGATTGAAGGGAAAGAACAAATAAGAGGAGCTCACCTGCAACTCTACATCACTGAGGCCCTAACAAAATACAAGGACCCAAGGTCTGCTTCCTTGACCTATATTATTTTGTTCTTCATCTAACCTTGCTAGGTCCTTTTTCTTGTATCAAAATCATTTCCCAAATATTATCCATATCTTAAGACCTTCCATATCACCATTATCTATGATCCTAACAATATCAAATAAATATACCCATTTAGTATCAACTTATATACATATACTTGATTCTTGATCCCTTCATTATTCCTATCAATATTCATATAATATTAAAAATATAAGCAATCAATTTCTCCCCAAACAGATTACTACTTGTCTCTAGTATCCCGTTTCATATTATATGTGATGGAAATATATGTGGCCGGCAAGCCAATCACACAATCCATATCTCATTCGATGTTCATTTATAGAACATATTCATTATAGTGCGCATGCGGCGCTTATAATGCAGTCCATGAATACATAATCGGACTTAGTGAATTATGATGAGATCGTAATACGGAGATCACAAGTCTTTAAGCATGTACTCTAAATATTCCTATTCGAAGGATAATCAAGAAGGATATCAAAGTATTCGGATAGAATAACACTATCTAGCCTCACTCATATGACGAGTATGGTTATTCCCATAGCCATTATCATACAAACACTAATGATAGATAGTGGGTGCTCTTTAGTGGAAAGAGTTCAGTGGATCGATCGGTATGAATCCCAGAATGGTATTATACCAAACTTTTAACCAGGTTAATTCACACTACGGTTGTGCTTAGACATGAGACACCAAAGACTTTTTTGTGGACAGACAGTTGTACTATGACTATGACCAACGTCTCTCTAATCATGGGATTCCAAACGGTTTTAGTTCGAGTGCATCAAGAAGGTCATGAAGATGATTGAGTGGTCAAGATCGGACCATCCACCCTTGGTATAAGAGGTGACAGCTCAAGGAAGACGATGCGATGAAGTTCTCGGCCAAGGCAGTGAAAAATCAGAGAAGAGTTATCCAATGATTTCGGAATGCATTAGTATCAACTCGGATGACTGATTAGGGTTTGACGGTTGGCCATACCCTAAGTCATCCTAAGACCATTAAGTGGACGAGGGACTATACGTACACGATAACTGATGACGAACAGTTTCCATGAGTGAGTCGATACACACTCTTTGGATCTTCTAGAGCACGAAGTGTAGCTTGGCACCACAGTGTTGGAGACTCAACCTATCGATTGGGTTAAATCGATCTGACTTTAATTAATCTATATGATGATATATTTAATTAATTAGAAGGCCAATAAGGTTATTGGGCCACTCAAGTAGTTAACTAGACTAATATATGGGCCTAGAGGGTCACACACAAATGGTCTTTTGGACGTCGGAAGATATACTTAAGTTTTGGGGGGTTTTATGAAAAATACCCACTTAGTATAAATAGGGGAAGGCCCTCTCCCCATGAGTTATCCACTCCCGATGCAATCGGGACGGCGTAACGACGTCGATGGAGGTTGAACAGGGCTCATCAATGAGAAGGAGGAGATCCAACATGTCGAGGACTGTGTGGATATGTCGAGATGTTGCACACTTGAGCAGTTTGACCTGTCTCATTCCGGGTTCCAAGAATTCACGGATGAGATCCGTGCACAGGTTCTTCAATTTAATGTTTTTGTTGATGTCGCTAGATTCGCTAAAGTCTTCCGCCGCATATCTTTATGATTTCTCCATCCAGATCTAGGCCTGTAGAACCCCACAATATGAATATGAATATCATATTCATATTCATATAATGTGAATATCAATATACATTTTATATAATGTGAATATCAATATACATTTTATATTAAAAATATAAGCAATCACTTTCTAACCTAACGGATTACTTCTTGTCTCACCTCCATAATCACCATATAAAGATCACTGAATTCTTTATCATCTTTTCATGTTGAGATGACCATTAAAAATATCACTAACTAATCATATTCCATTGAGTAAAGGTTTAGAAATAACTCTTAATAAAATCAAATACCAACAACAACATAATCAACATTGCTATAGCACTATGTATAATGAGATTATGTTGATTCACAACATAATCAACATTGCTATAGCACTATGTATAATGAGATTATGTTGATTCACAACATAATCAACATTGCTATAGCACTATGGTCAAAAATGTTATTTCGACATTAAAATTATCAACTAGACTAATACATGGATTTTGAGGCTCCGGCAACTAATATTTTCAGACTTTGGAGTTTATACTCTAGATTTGGGGACTTCATATATTTTCCAAGGATAGGGATTTTTTAAAAAATTCTAAGGAGATATGAAAATGTAATGAAGACTAAAAATAAGGAACATAACTTACTTTTGATACCCATGCTAGTCATTCTTGGGTTTCCTCTTGTCGCTTCTCTTGCTCTTCTCATGTGATGCTTCTAGTCAGATTCTATTGTATGTAAATCAAATTTCTAGTGGTATAGTCTTAGGAAATGATCAGGAGATCGAATTCTATGAAGACCGTGTGGATATGTCTCAAGGCCAAACACTTGGAAGGCTTGATGAGATTCATTTATAGAACAATTTTTGGGTTTCAAGGGTTTGATTGAAACAAAAAATAAATGATCCATGTAGTCAAAAACTCTGAATAAAATAGTAATGTCAGTGTAAAACCAATGATGAAATCACCTTGGTGTGGATTGGATCCATAATTTTGTGGTTCCTCAAGAGAGTCATACTCAGGTGTCTAGACTTTATCTGCATCTATGTGGTCCCCAGCATGTCAAATCTCCTCCTCCATCTTGTGATTTTAGCGGTCCATACTCGTTTTTATCTTATTCTGGTCACATCAGCAATGGAGAGAAGCCAACGGGGTAGGGAGAAGAAGGTTGGGTTCATGAAAAATACTGGCCTGGATGAATATTTTTCAGGCCCTTTCCATATTTATACTCAATGGGAGTTCATATAAAAAACCACTTAATTTTTAATATATCTTCTAACGTCCAAAATAATATTTAGAAAAACAATTTTCACTAAGTATAAAAGGGAAATATTTGTATGTGACCATCTAGGTCCATGTTTCAATGTAGATAATGACTATTTTGGTGTAACCTTTATTCAACTTCCAAATGAATTACTTATGTCATCATATAGACAAACTCAATTTCTAGGTTGTCTCTAGAACATGTGAGGCCTAGCGACACCTCATGCGTTAGAAGATACAAAAAATATATATAATGATTCTCTTATAAAATCTCAGTGGCCTTGATTATTCTGTATGTATATTTCCTCATCTACCTTATGGTCAACTATCAAGCCCTAATTTGTCGTTTGAGTTAGTTCTAATGCATTGGGAAACTGAAGAAAAACTCTTCTCCGATATTCCACTACCTTAGCAAATTACTTTATAACAAGGGTGAAGAATATCATCCTAACCTCTCAATCATCATCGTGAACTTCTTGCTGCACCCAATTTAAGATTATTTGGAATTCCAAGACTAGGAATTTTAGTCATAGTCAGAGTACAATTCTCCATCCACAAGTTTTTTTGGTATCTCATTTTCAAGGACCACTTACACAACGGTGATATGAATTGATATGATTGATATTTTGGTACCATTCAGGGCTTCATACAGATAAATTGGGTATCCTTTTTCCACTAAAGATCTCCAATTGTATGCCCCGAGTGTCTCCATATAATGGCTACGGGATTCATGGCATGATAACTGATAGATTAATAAAATAATATTACTATTTTTAAATCATATTTCATACTAAAATTATTATAAATGTTTGTTATCAAATTTAAAATGAATAAATATATTTTTATAATAAAATTACAATTTATATGGATTTTCCCAACATCATATTAATTAAGAAAATAATTTTATAAGATGAAATATATTTTTTACAATTTTTTAACACTAAATTTGTTGACATGATTTTTAAGTCAAAAATATAAACTTATAATATTTTATGAAATAACATATATTTTATGGAATTATTGAACGCATTTTACAATTTCTCCAGATTTTGGAATCTCTCACCCATGTAAGCACTCCACAAAAAACTGAAGGAGAGAGAAACTCAAAGGGCTAAGAATGATTCAACTTCGAGTCATGAAAATGCAGAATAACTTTTGGACTCAAACTTTGAGTGTAGATTCATTTTTCACTCTTTTCTCCATCCATATCACGGGATCTATAAATAGACTCGTTATTCATTTAAAAATTATCCTAGAGTTGTTCCTAATTTAGTAGGCTGAGTGAAAGAAAGTGGTTTCAATATCCATGAAGTTTTCTTAATGTTCATCATTGGTTCAAGTTAAAAGAGAAATAGAGGGGAAGGGGCTCTCCCACTGTTGTAAATTGCCTTGATCCTAAAATAATAAATGGATCTATAGTGAGTCTTCTTGTGCTTACTTCATCGTCTTCTTTTTTACATCATCCATCCATCTACTTCCACCCATTCACATATACCCATATAAGTCATCCATCCATTTACTCATCATTCACATCTATTTGTGCCCAATTATACACATTAATTATCCCATATAGATTTATCATTATCATCCTTCTAATCTCTGCACATTTTTTTTGTTTTATTCTCATTCTCTTATTATTACCTGAGAAGTCATTTAGTCCCTAATACTCATTCCTGATGGATATAACCCTGTCTCGTCACTATCTAGTCAAAGTATTTTATGATTCCATATTTATTAAATTATTATTAGTTAACACACATATCAACAAAAAATTATTATCATAAAATTGTATTTATCAGTGAATGAGACTAGATAGTGATATTCTATTTGGATATTTTGATGTAATTCTTGATCATCCTTTGGATACAAATATTTATAACACATGATTAAAGGCTAGTAATCTTTGTATTATGATCTCTTTTTAATTCACTCATTCAAATTATGTATTCATGGACTTCATAAGCATGGCATATGCATTATATTTAACATATTATACTTAAAACATTGATCGAGATATGAAATGTGTGATTGACTTACCAGCCACGTATATTTCCATCAATTTCCCACTTAGATAAAAGTGAATCACTCTTAGTGAACAAACCCTTTGTTTTCTAGGTATGCTCAAAATACATGGAGCTAATAGTTTCTTCTATGGATCTGCTACATTTTTGGTCGATTGAACACTTTGACTATGACATGTCCTTTATAAATGATCTCCCTATTGAAGTAAAATCTCTTAGAAATTTTGTTAACTTTTAACAAGACCCTGACTCTTGCACTTGAGCAAATATCACCATCAGTATAATTCAGTCTTCCATTGTGAAATAAATTTTTGATTGAGATGTCAGAGGACAAAAACCCAGATTTTTACTGAATTAAATTGCACTAAACATAAAATATCATATTATTTATAAACTAATAACATTGCCACTCTTAATATTTATTAACTGTCAAGTGAACTTCAATATTCTCTCTTTATGAATATCTGAGTATAAATAAATATAATGCACTTGTATTTTTTACATGTTCTTATCTAAGTCAATTAACGATTTTTTTGGAAAAGATATTACTCTTAGACAACCTCTTATTTGATTGTATTTTATTCTACTACTACTTAATCTCATAATATGTTTTTGCAAAAATATTTTGGATCTCATTAGATGGTCCATGATTAAGTTCATTAGAATTGAGTATTTTATCAATAATTGTATCCCCAAAGTATCCTTTTAAAATTCATCCTTGATCGATAGTCCTTTTAGTATAATTTTAGTTTGAGTTTGTTAAAAAATCGTTGAAGTTCAAGAGTAATAAGAAACTGATAAATCACTAAAATAAATAGCATCAGATTTACATAGTCAAAATGAAAGTGACCTCTATTTAAGATTAAAAAAGGCTATAATTATTTTATTGTATATCTGCCATCGCTAAATTCTTTTTTCTTATTTGAATTATTTATCTAATAAATGTTTTAAGCAGTAATTTTGATATTTAAAATAAGGTGAAGAGAATTAACGTTCCAGATGAGAGTTAATTGAAGATCATATTGGATAAAAACCTAAAAATATGTCTGAGTGTCATGAGAGCATAAGACGAGGACAACATTTCAGGACTAGGTGGCTAAATTGACAATTATTATAACACCAGGCCTTTGATATAGATGTGTACAAGACCTTAGAATTCATGAACTTCATTATATTTTATTTAGTTATGGATTTGATAGACATGACTCTCCAAACAAATACAAAATTGTAATCACAATATTATTTAATCAATTTTATAATGATAGTAAAAATCTACATATTCTTTCTATTTTTATTTTTACGAACCATTTTCCTTTTATTTCTCATAGAATTAAATTTTTAAGTCAAAGTAAAATTTTAATTCTATGAGAAATAAATGCAAGATGGTTCCTGAAAATAAAATTCCTAAGAATATATATATTTACTATCATTATAAAATTGATTAAATAATTTTGTGACTATAATATTGTACTTGTTTCGAGAGTCGTCTATCAAATCCATAACTAGATCAAATAGAATCAAGTTTTTGAAATCTAAGTTCTTATACACATCTATATCAAAGGCCTGGTGTTTTAATAATCGTCAACTTAGCCACCTAGTCCTACATGTTAATTTTTTACTCTAAAAGGGGGACAGGTAACCAACTCAACCTAGGATTATTGATTTTTCATAATAAAAAATTAATTTGATAAAAAATTATTTAGAATTGAATATGGTTCTCAAGATAGGATGGATAGATGCCATCTCTATAGAAGCTAAGGGATTAAAAGTATACATACTAAGTAGTGATTTTGAGAGAACCATTTCATTTTGTTTCTCATAGAATTAATTTTTAAGTCAATTAAAATATTTTAGGGCCCTTAAAACGGTTGTATGACTAAACCTATGATTTATTGTGATTGAAATATTCTTGGTGTGTTATACAATCCTTTAGATTTTTATTCTGATGCAATAAACTATGCTCTGTAATTATAGTTCCGGAGTGTCCGGGACGTGGATGATGGATGGGACGGGACGAAGATCACCCCGTCTGACGTCCAGATATTTCAACTTCGTCCAAACAGTCCTGTCCAGGGATTTGTCCATTGAAGAAAAAAATCATCCACGTACCGACTTTGCCAGTTTCGTGCCGTCCGGAGAAAAACCATCCCATCTGTCCTCCCAGACCAAAAAAATCACGTCTTGAATTTTTAATATACTTTTAATACGTATTTTTCTAAGTTTTTTAGGGAAATATGGAGGAGAAAGAAAGCAGAGGGACGTATGTACAATTACTTTTGGGCGGCATCAGTTTGCGCGCGTGAAAAAAAGCAGGGACTTTGATGCAAAATCTCAAGGAATTGATATAGAAATGCCATGTGGCAAGATCTCAACTGTCGGAAGCAAATCCGACGGATTTTTGCCCATCCCTTACCATCCATCATCCGAGCCTTCTGGATGGGATAATTTTTTCGTCTGACGATAGGAAACCGTCCCATTCATTCGTCCCAGGATGAATTTCCTTCCCAGTTCTTGTCCAGTCTCGCGGACGGGATGATTTTTTTTCCTGGGATGAAAAAACCGTCCCGTCCGCATCCCTGCACTATATCTGTAATTTATTTTTCCTCCACGATATCCTAGCATTAAAAAGCTGCAATTGAAAAAAATACCCCCTATTTTTTAAAAATTGTGTAAACAAATTTCCTATTATATTTCTGACAACATTTTTATTTTATTGTATAAGGCACATGGTTCCAACAGAAAAAATATGCCAAAATTCATAAGAAGACACCATAAAATATTTATATGCATTATATTTTAAATATTTTAATGTTTAGAACCACAGGTGTCTGAATCAGTTCAACCCCAGTCAGAGCCAGCCCATAAGTTAAAGAATTTTATTCAAATGTGCATTGGATCTTCAATGAATCGGTGGTGTGCACCTTTAAAATTGAGCCAACTTTTTCCCTAGCTATTCCTCTCTCTCTATTATATTATCATCCATTTCTCCTCTTCTCTCAAAATCAGAACTTATTATGTATATTTTTTAATCCTTTGCTTCTATAGAGACGACACATATGCTTCCCATCTTGGGACCCAAGTTCAATTATTAATATGTTTTGATCAAATTCTTTTTTTATTATGAAAAATCAATAACCCTATATTGAGTTGGTTACCCCCCCCTTTTAGCGTAAAAATTGAATAACATAGGACTAGTTGGCTAAGTGGACTATTATTAAGACCCCAAGACCTTTGATATAGATGCGTATAAGGCATTAGATTTCACGAATTTGATTATATTTGATTTAGTTATGGACTTGGTAGGTATGTCTCCTGAAAGAATTTTGAAATTATAATTACAAAATTATTTAATCAATTGTATAATGACAGTAAAAATCTATATATTCTTAGTAATTTTATTTTTAGAAACCATCTTCCTTTTATTTCTCATATAATTAAAAATTTTAAGTCCAAGTAAAATATTTTAGGCCTCTTAAAACGGTTCTATGACTAATCCAATAATTTATTCTGATTGAAATATTCATGGCATGTTACACAATCCTGAAGATTTTTATTCTGATTTAATAAATTATTTTCTGTAATTTATTTTTCCCGTATGATTTCCTAGCATTAAAATTCTGCAGTTAAAAAAATACCAGAAACCTTTTAAATTTAGTGTCATCAAATTCGTTACTATATTTCTGGCAAAAGTTGTATTTTAATGTTAGAGACACATGGTTCCAGCAGAAAACAAGATGCCAAAATTCATAAGAAGACACCATAATTATGTCAGAAAAATATTATATGCATTATCCTTTTAGTATTTTAATGTGCATAACCAGAGGTGTCTAACTCAGTTCAATGCACAATCAGACCCAGCCAACAAGTTAAAGATGTGTATGTGAAGCGTGTACAGAATCTTCAATGGGTTCGACGTGTGCGTCTTCAAAATTGACCCAATTTTGTCCCTATATATTCCTCTCGCTACTATATTATCATGCATTTCTCCTCTCCCCTCAAAATCAGTACTTAGAACGTATACTTTTAATCGTTAGATTTTACGAACCACCAAATTTAAAATTTTTGTTTCAACAAATTGTCTATTATATTTCTGGTACAAGTTTTATTTTAATGTATGAGACACATGGTTCCAGCAGAAAACAAGATGCCAAAATCATAAGAAGACACCATAATTATGTCACAAAAATATTATATGCATTATCTTTTTAGTATTTTAATGTGTAGAACCACAGGTGTCTAACTCAGTTCAATGCACAAGCAAACCCAGCCCACAAGTTAAAGAAGTTAATGTCAAGAGTGCACGAAATCTTCAATAGATTTGGCGTGTGCGCCTTCAAAATTGATCCAATTTTGTCCCTATTTATTCCTCTCTCTACTTCACTATCATGCATTTCTCCCCTTCTCTCAAAATCACTACTTATTATGCATATTTTTTAATCCTTAGCTTCTACAGAGACGACACCTATGCATCCTATCTTGAGACCCAAGTTGAATTCTTAATATGTTTTGATCAAATTCATTTTTTTATTATGAACAACCGATAACCCTAAACTGAGTTTACTACCCCTCCCCTGATTACCCCAAAAAATTCAACAATATATAAGGTACCAATTTCAGTATTTGTTCATTTCTTTCATCCGAATGATAAAGGTATAAAGGAGATATACCAATGTATAAAAAATCCATTTAGAGTTGAAACTCAGCATTCATTTTATATAATGACTCCTGTCACCTGGGTCTTCTCATCATAAGTCTATTTCATACCAAATAGAGATAACTTTCACCTGTTGTAGTCATGTCAACAAATCTAGCACTACTTATAATCAGGATTAACCATAATTAATAAAAGGGTAGTGACAGAATCAACTACCAGATGACACAAACACCTCTCCAGTCTCCAATTCAATCCCCTCCGTTGAAACTCTGATGACGTGACAAACCCAATCCAGAGAAGATTTCGATCCCAATCCAGCCGTGCAACCCTCTCTAACCAAGCCATGCCCATCCGCAACTCCGGTTCCGGGCAAGCCACGTCGCCCGTCCACGTCAAAGCCCATAGAAACACACCTTCAAAACAACCGAAATGGCGTCTACATTCACTATCCCAGGCCAAAGCTGAGAGCGACCAGACGTAAAAAAATGAAGGAAAAGAGAAGTTTAAGATACTACTGGCAGAGAGCGACCTGGCGTAAAAAAATGAAGGTAAAGAGAGAAGTTTTAAGATAATACCGGGGGAGGAGCGACCAAGCGTAGAAAAATAACGGTAAAGAAAGAAGTTTAAGATAGTACCGTGGGAGGAGCGACCAGACGTAAAAAATGAAGGTAAAGAGAGAAGTTTTAAGATAATACCGTGGGAGGAGCGACCGGACGTAAAAAATGAAGGTAAAGAGAGAAGTTTTAAGATAATACCGGGGTAGGAGCGACCAGACGTAGAAAAATGAAGGTAAAGAGAGGAGTTTTAAGATAATACCGGGGGAGGATCGATCAGACGTAAAAAATGAAGGTAAAGAGAGAAGTTTTAAGATAATACCGGGGGAGGAGCGACCAAACGTAGAAAAACAAAGGTAAAGAAAGAAGTTTAAGATAGTACCGTGGGAGGAGCGACCAGACGTAAAAAATGAAGGTAAAGAGAGAAGTTTTAAGATAATACCGTGGGAGGAGCGACCGGACGTAAAAAATGAAGGTAAAGAGAGAAGTTTTAAGATAATACCGGGGTAGGAGCGACCAGACGTAGAAAAATGAAGGTAAAGAGAGGAGTTTTAAGATAATACCGGGGGAGGATCGATCAGACGTAAAAAATGAAGGTAAAGAGAGAAGTTTTAAGATAATACCGGGGGAGGAGCGACCAAACGTAGAAAAACAAAGGTAAAGAGAGAAGTTTAAGATAGTACCGGGGGAGGAGCGACCGGACGTAAAAAATGAAGGTAAAGAGAGAAGTTTTAAGATAATACCGGGGGAGGAGCGACCAGACGTAGAAAAATGAAGGTAAAGAGAGAAGTTTTAAGATAATACCGGGGGAGGATCGATCAGACGTAAAAAATGAAGGTAAAGAGAGAAGTTTTAAGATAATACCGGGGGAGGAGCGACCAAACGTAGAAAAACAAAGGTAAAGAGAGAAGTTTAAGATAGTACCGGGGGAGGAGCGACCGGACGTAAAAAATGAAGGTAAAGAGAGAAGTTTTAAGATAATACCGGGGGAGGAGCGACCAGACGTAGAAAAATGAAGGTAAAGAGAGGAGTTTTAAGATAATACCGGGGGAGGATCGATCAGACGTAAAAAATGAAGGTAAAGAGAGAAGTTTTAAGATAATACCGGGGGAGGATCGACCAGACGTAGAAAAATGAGGGAAAAGAGAGGAGTTTAAGAGAGTAGGGGGGGGAGGAGGGGGGGGGAGAATTTCAACTCCGACGATGGCTCCGCCGACGAGCAGCGCGGGCAGCGCGCAGACGCCGCTGCTGCCCACGTACGACGCGGCGGAGAGCGTTCATGGCTCCGCCGCTGTCTCGGGCGCGGTGTTTAACTTGTCTACGAGCATTATCGGCGCGGGGATAATGTCGATACCCGCCACGCTGAAGGTTCTCGGCGTTGTCCCTGCCTTGTCGCTTATTCTCGCCGTGGCGATACTCTGCGACGTGTCCGTGGAGTTTCTCTTGCGGTACACGCACTCCGGGAAGGTCATGTCCTACGCGGGGATAATGGCGGAGTCGTTCGGGAAGGCTGGCGCGATGGCGTTGCAGCTCTGCGTCGTGCTTACCAATCTTGGTGCGCTTATCATGTATCTGATAATTATCGGTGAGATGATGGAGTCGATTATCGTTTCTTGTTCGGTTGTTGTTTTTTTTTTTGGGTTTGTTTTTTTTTGTTTGATGGGTCTTGATTTGTGGTTTGGATTGGGGGGGAAGGGGATGTGTTGGCTGGGAATCAGTCGGAAGGAGATGGGCATTTGGGCGTGTTGGAGGAGTGGTTTGGAGGGCAGTGGTGGAACTCGCGGCCTGCGGCTCTGTTGTTCACTCTTGTTGTGGTTTTGCTCCCTCTTCTGCTGCTCCGCCGTGTAGGTCAGTTCTCTCTCTCTCTCTCTATCTACATCTCTCTCTCGATCTACATCTCTCTCTCGCTCCCGATCTCTCGCGATCACTCTCCCGATCTCTCTCTATCTCTCTTTCTCTCTCTCTATCTACATCTTTCTCTCCCTCTCTACATCTCTTTCTCTCCGTCTCTCCCTCTCTACATCTCTCCCTCTCCCGATCTCTCTCTCCCCTCTCTCTCTCCCTCTCTCCTGATCTCTCTCTCTCCCCCCTCTCTCCTGATCTCTCTCTCTCCCTCTCTCCCCCTCTCTCCAGATCTCTCTCCCTCTCTCTCCCGATCTCTCTCTCTCTCCCTCTCTCCCACTCTCTCTCTCTCTCCCTCTCTCTCTTTATCTACCACTCTCTCTCTTTCTCTCTCTCTCCCGCTCTACCACTCTCTCTCTCTATCTATCTCTCTATCTACCATTCTCTCTCTGCCTCTCTCCCGATCCACCACTCTCTCTCTCCAAACCCCCGCATCTACCTCACTCTCTCTCGATCTATCTCTCACTCGTTCGATCTCTCTCTCTCCATCATCACTTCTACCTCACTCTTCCAACAAATGTGTCCATCACCAGTACATCCACCAACCTATCTACCCATTTATTATTTGTTTTGATAAGAAATAAAGGAGGCACAATAAATTAATTTGCCATGTATCTAACAACCACTATAAACATCCTTCCTTCCATACACTTTGACAGTTACCAATCTATCCATCAGTCTTTCAATGTACCAACATCAAGCCATCCATCAATCTTTCAATGTACCAACTTATCAACTCATCCATCAATCTTTCATTGTACCAACATGTCAACTCATCCATCAATCTTTCAATGTACCAACATATCAAATTATCCATATATATTATATGGGATCTACCCATCAATCAATATATCCATCCATCTATGCATATAGTTTTCATGATTGTTATAATTGAACATCTGGGCTGAGCATAGATCCCTTGATCCTGGACTGGATGCAGACTCTCTACAGTATTCCTCTGCAATGTCGGTCTTCCTGGCGGTGGTCTTCGTGGCAATCAGCTGCGCCTTGGCAGTAGTCGCGCTGATCAAAGGCTCAACCATGAGCCCCAGGCTTCTACCTGACTTAAGTTCTGGCACCTCCTTCTACGACCTCTTCACCGCTGTCCCGGTCATCGTCCTGGCCTTCACCTTCCACTTCAATGGTGACCATCTCTTCTCCACGCTCTTTATGTTGGAGATCACCATCCTCACTAAATTTCAATAAAAGAAGTAACAACCTTGCTATCAGCAGCTATAGCTTTTATCACAGAAGTACATGCTATGTATCTTCTCAACATTTAGGCTGTATATTGATCTCGCGCCCTCTACAGCTGACAAAACACAATGTGTCTGGACCATCTATAGGCCAGAAGAAGGTGTTGGAGATCAATATCATACCTAAATATTAAGAAGAGAAGTAGCACAATTGCTATCAGCTATAGCTTTTATCAAAATAGTAGACACTACTTATCTTCTCGACATTTAGGTAGTCTGTAGATCTCCAACACTCTCCCATTCACAAATTTAGTGCACGAATGCAAACAGGATGGTTTTTTCATCCCTGGGATGAAAAAACATACTTTGTGCTTTGGTGCAGTCCAGTGACAAGTGTTGGTAGTGGGGAAGTGTTAGAGATCGAAACCCAGCCTAAATATTAAGAAGATAAATAGTGCCCTTGATATCAGCTATAGCTTTTTAAATGGAGAAATACAAAACTAACGACTGGTATGTTTCACTTGTCCTTCACTCAGTTCACCCCATCCGAGCCGAGTTGAACAAGTCATCAGACATGACGAAGGCTGTGAGGATATCTCTGGTTCTTTGCTCCACCATCTACGCCGCCGTCGGCCTCTCTGGCTACCTCCTCTTTGGTGATGCCACCATGGCAGACATACTCTCCAACTTTGATGGTGTTGCTGGCTCTGGCATTGCATCATTGATCAATGACCTTGTACGCCTCAGCTACGGCCTCCACCTTATCCTCGTCTACCCTCTCCTCAACTTCTCTCTTCGCATAAACTTGGATGGGCTGTTCTTCCCCAACTCACGTCCATTGCCATATGACAACACCCGTTTCCTCTGTTTGACTGTGGGGCTTGCGGTGCTTGTCTACATCGCTGCCATTGTCATCCCCAACATATGGACACTTTTTCAGTTCTTTGGTTCCACTTCTGCAGTCTGTCTATCACTCATCTTCCCCGCCTCCATTGTCCTCAAGTAAGAACTTTGACTAGGACATGGTAAACTCCTCTGTAGATTCTTAACTATTGTTTTTTTTCTGCAGAGACGTGCACGGTATTGCTCGCCGGGTTGACAAGCTGGTGGCGGCAGCGATGATTATGTTGGCAGTGGTGACGAGTGGCATCGCCATATCTTCCAATGTGATGAGTTACTTCAAAGGCCAAGTTTGATCAGGTCTTTGAAAAGAATTTCTTTTGGACGATGAATCATGTAAGTTATACAAAAAAAATGCGAGAATTGTAAGGCGAGTATATACTAGTGCATTAATTACACTATTTTTCTTTTGGACGACCACTTATCACCTTATGTGTTGGTCTAATGTAGGTTTACTATGACAGGTGACCCTACTACGGAATGACATAAATGAACAGGTAGAGTATTCACCAAATTGAAGAATGGTACTTTGGGTGTCGTTTAGGACACATACAGAAATCAATCAAACATATTTATAACATCCTAATCTTTCACTATCACTAGGATCATCCAAGTGATGGGAGATAACCTGGAGAGAATGGGTTGGCCGAGATAAATAGAGATTTGGAAGCTTGAGATATGGAGATCTAAGATATAACTCAAACCTTTGCAAGAAAATCTCAAAGGGAGAGAAATGAAATGGAATTGAATCTCAGACCTTAGCAAGTAAATCCCAAAGAGAGGCTGAGGTATACAGCCATCAGGCGCCCTTTCGTGGGGGAGAAACGATGAGTGAAATACCATGATTCTTCCCCGTTACTTTCATGCCATTGATGCGGTCATAGCTGCCTTAATTAACTCAGGCTACGCATGACATGAGTTTTAGAGCTTACCCATGTCTGAACCCATGAGGCGTCATAATAATAATCCATGCACTCTAAGCACTCAAAAGAATATATGAATTTTTCATTAGATTTTGGTAACCGTGAAATTCATATTTCATATGCATGATGATGCCTTTCCTACCCTAGGCATAACTTCGTCTCTCTAGATGTGCCTAAAAATGATAAAAATCATTTCCTGTTCTTCAAAATAAAAGAGTGAAAATTTTGGGAGTTTTAGAAATGTTTAAAAATAAAATAAATTAAGTGTGACATAGTGTGGTTTAGAATTCATAGATTTACGCTTCATGTGCCTTGTTTCTCAGAACAACATGAACTTTCGTATACTCAATATGATATGCTATGGATCATTTCAGAAACTATGCCCACTTACCCCATCAAGATATCATGGCATTACGGAGTGGTCAATCCAAGCCTGAACGATGGCTCCAGAGAACAAAATCCAGTGCTTTTGATGTAAATTTGACAGGAAAACACAAAATAAATGCACAACACTTGAACAAGTCTTTTCCCAGTGAATAATTTCATCTTTCCTTAATTAAAGATCTCAAGACACCTTTATCATTCTCTATCATATACTTCATGTGCTAGCAAACTGCAGTTGAGGCTTTTTCTTTTGGGGCTAAATAAATGTCTTTCCAATTTACTAAAGCTCCCCGAACTTGGTTCAATTCGTCATCTGGTATTCTGCATTGTTCCAAATTCTCAAGCCACTCATTCCACGGATAGCTGGTAGAGTCCATGAATTTAGATATCCCAGGAAGAAGAACAGAAGCATAGAACTCGTCAACCAGTTTCTGAGTTACCTCCGATTCGGTCATTGCTTTGAATTCAGGCCTCACGATCTTTCCTGGTCGGCCCCTTACGGAAAACTGGTTTCCCCTTAGTACCAGGACCTCGGAAGGGGCTATGGGTAGAACTACCCGGGAAAATTTGGCAAGGGACATCTCGATAATGTCATCTGGCAGAAGCCTCCTCTTCACTGCGACTGCAGTACCAACCATTTTTCTAATCTGAAATATTTAAAAGCAAATAATGTTGGATCAAAAACATGGGACAGCTTACTAATTCCTCAGTTTACTGATAAGAGTTTAACAGCCATAAACAACAAATAATAAAGAGAATTTGGAACTCACAATACTTATTAGATTTTCAAATAGAGCCACAGCCAAAAATTACCCTCTTTTTATTATGATATTGACCTTGGTACATGTTTCTATCCACGAAGGATTTTGGAAGGGAAGAGAGACAAGGATAGAAAAAAAAGATATCAAGATACCAATGGCCACAGGCCTGGGTTCAAGCCCCTGCACCATACCGGAGGATCTATCTGGCTGATTTGATTCAATTTCAACTTCTTGCCTCCCCTTCTTAGGTGAGGGCTAAATGGATTTAAAGGAAGAATCACTCTAAATGCAAAAGACGGAAATAACCCTGACAACGGTTGGGATCCTATCAAACTACACTTTGGGGAGGGCTACAATATATGATGGGAACAACCTTTAGAGAAAATCACAGAAATATCCCTGAGAGGGATTAGAGGTCCTATAAAACTACCCTTTGCGAAGGGCTACAGTATTTAAAGGGAAACAACACTTATGACAAATCACAGAACTACCCATGACAATGGCTGGATGTCTTATCAAACTGTTCCTAGGGGGGTTACAGGTGTCTAAAGGAAACTAGTTTTAAGTGCAAATGATGGAAAAACCACACACTAGGGTTGGGATTCTATCCCTGGACACGTGTTTCTCTTTAGGGAATGATGACATAATATAATGAAATGTCAACACAAATAACAAAGATCTCCTTACCTGGTGCAGCATGAAAGACTCCCCACATATAAATAATTCAATATAATTACCCTCCAGAGAATTCTCCAGTTTTCCAGCAGTGCATGTATAGATCTTTCTGAAGTGGGCAGCACCAATTCTATCCAATTCATCAGGCTCATGTAGCCACCTGGCGCGGACAACCTTGGAGGAATCTTTGGCTACACCTCCCAGTTCTGCAGATTCTACATCAGAGTCTTCGTCAGAGAGAGAGCTCCCAAGTTCGTCATCATGGGAAAGCCCAAAATCCTCTGTGTCTGAGTTTTTTTCTGTCTCTGTCAAGGGTGCAGATGAATCTTTTAATGGAATGATTCTTCTAGCCCCGTGGCACTTTTTTAATGATTTTTTCCTATATTTAGATCTTGACGTGTAATTGTGGAAAGGATGCTCTCCCTGCACCAAAAAAATTACATCAATTAATCATGATGAGCAAAAGTATTAAAATGGAAATCACAGTAATATCTTAATAGGCTTTATAAGTTACGGAAATATTGACATTTAAAAAAAATGCATTAATAAAATGGAAAGAGATTATTTGGATAGGGGTAGTTTATTATATCAAAAAAATAAAAAAATCTGATTGAGTAACAGATTCTAGTAGCTCAAGTGAATATACATTACTGTTCAATCAGCTGTGTAGGAAATAATTTCATGAGTCAGAACCGAATAAACAGGAGCATACCTCAAATTTTTCCAATATATTATTGAAGTCTGACAAATGCTTATCAATTTCTGCAGGACTGCTGTCTCTTCTGAGTCCAATTATCTCACCGGGTAGAAGATAAGAGTACATACGAGCGTTGCACTCCCGTCTTGCATCAAAGCTCCTGGAACAGGGTTTCCAGATAATATGTAGTCAAATAAAAGAACGAACTCATTTATGATGATGATTGTCAGTGAGTTGACTTACCTTTGGGAAGGCAGAATGCTGAAAACTTTAATGTTCCTGGGGAGATGATCATTAATAAAGCTCGCTAGGAAAATACCATAAGGATCATCATTCCATGCACTTTCAGGAATCTCCATTTTCATGGAAATCATCGTCGCCAATGAATGAACCTGATGATTGTCATTAATGGAACCAAAACGGAATAAATTTCTAGCTCATAGATTTTATTTGGGAATAAAAAACAAAAGGGTAGAATGAGAGACGAATATGAGGAAAGGTGGCATAACACCAGTAGGCATATTGGATATGACAAAATCTGACATTATATCAATCCCATAAATCCCAACCTACAGATGCCAGTGGCATGTACACTTTCACAAGATACCAGTTGCCATTCAAATATTCGTAACCAATCAAGAATAAAACGTTGCATATATGACACAATAAAATAAAAATATTTTGAAATTTTTGTTACATCTCTGTTGGGTAAAAAGGCGTAACTACATGGAAAACCCAGACAATGCGCGATCTCACACTGGCAGCCGAACAACACAACTCGCCAAATGATAATATCCACTCCAAAATATGATGGTCCAAAGATGTTGATGAAGAAGAGTGAGAGAAAGGTTCATGGAAAGAGGAAAAACCAACAGGGAAATAGACAGGCCAGATCGACACTGTCCCGATTGGGTGGCGAGAGGATCTCTCAACACCCTCCTTGAGCTCTCGCTTGAGCTCCCAGCCTGAGAATATTTTCTTCCTTCTCCTCTTTGTTATAATGCTCCCTTTTCTTTATAGGTTGTTAGCTGACCTAGCCTCGCCCCGCGTCTGACCCAAGGAGCTTGGCGTGTAAGCGACGGGAGCTACTTTCGGTTTTCTATTTTTTTCCAAATATGTCCTCGTCAGTTGCGTATCAATTTTACAAAAGGATTTCAAATCAATGCATCATCATTCTGATACGACTCCAACCCTTGACAAGTCGTGTGATAGCGAAATGCTCAAGGATTTCAACAATCAACTTCAGAGAAATCAGCGTCCAGTTATAGAATTCTAAAAAAGGAAGAGAAATAGTAGAAGTAAGAGTGGCAAGATGGATATGGAAAGAAAGATCGAAGTAGGGAAAGTCGGATGCGACAATCCCTCCCTCTGGATATGGCAGCTCCTGCTCTCCAGGCTGCAGCTTCTGCAACAGAATTTCAAGATCTCCTTCCCTCTTCCCCCCAGTGGGCTATTTATAGCCTATTCCGTTGACCAATTAGTTCTTGGTTGACCAACGATGTTTGGTCCGCTGGTAAGTCTGAGGTAGGCCCGTATCACATTCCAAGTATAGATCTCATCCATGTGATCAGTGAATTTCATTCCATTATCCCAGATAGGATGAAATTTCATATCATATCAATGATTTACATAACCCAACCTGCAGATGATATAAACCTGCTCACTTTCACAATTTATAAGTTAGTCATGTCACACCTTAGTTGACAATCGACTGTTATAGGGATTCACTGTCCTAGGACTAACTCTCCATTAACATCCAAAATTGTGATTATCATCATCACAGTCCAGTGTGACGATGACAATCACATTTTTTGTCATCGTCAGCCTAATACCATGTGAGTGATGATAGTAATGACCACTACACCATAGTGTGTCATCCTGGCATGAATGAATGATGTGCAAGATAATGACTCAGTATCATCCTCTCGTAATCCTCAGCAAGAAATAGATGCTTCTAGTGGCAGGGACAGGCGAAAAGGTCGGTAATCCCAGCAGTCGGAAGCTTGGGGGCGCAGCAGCAGCAACAGATCGGCAGCGGCAGGCAGAGCGCCGGATTTGCCAACTCCATATTCATCATTATTGCATTGCCAACTTCTGCCACTGAAATGATGACAATTTCATCATCTTCATCCTAGTCACAGGAGATTGACGATGATGACTACATTGTCATCTTCATTGGCATCCTAGCAAAAACAAATGACGAGGACAGTGACAACTCGTCATTGTCCCATCGTCATTGTCATCATGGATGTTGAACCTGAATATATCCAAGCATTTTTTTTATAAAAACGAATCGAGCATGGGATATTTTCACAGAATAACCAATTCTATTGATGGAAAGCTGGAGTTCTAAAAATAACAAACCAGGCAATGCTCATCCTTACTCCTTTATCAGTTCTGCTGCTTCTACCCCATCCAACTTTCTGCAGATGTCCGTAATTACTCTCCAGAATCCCTCCTGCTTTAAAAATTGCAGTTTCTAGCTCTCCTTCTATCGCTACACAAAAATGATATGAAGATGGTTTAGCAAAACACAATCATATTGTGCCCCTCTTCCATCAAGATCAACTATTCGAAGCTTAACACAGTCCAAAAAATAATAAAGACATTATTTCGTTTCATTAACTTGAAGGAGAACACAATGAAATTACAGATGAGATGTTACATTGAACTCCCACAAATGAAATGAAAATGTCGAATAGATGGAAAACGAGGAATTTAAGTTCTTCTTCAAGAAGAACTAATGAGGGATAGGATAGAAGATGCGGATGTCTTACTCGAGGAGGAGTCCTGGTCAATCTGCTTCTGCAGACCTGAAAATATTGCACGAAGCTAAAGATTAGGAAGCTGGCACGGCAGTCACCGATAAAAAAATAAGAGAAATACAAGAAAATCACCTCGGTAATCCGTCCCAACATAACCAACGCGCATCACAACTTTCTTCTTGCGATACGACTCCCATTTCCTCTCTGAGTCGGCAAGAGCGGAAGAGCTACAGAAGACCCTTTGAATAGCACAATTTCTAGATTGCGGAAGACACCGTCGATTCGGCAAACAATGAAATAATCTTCCGTTCGTGTTCGTGTATGGACGAACCCATGATGGGAAAAGGTGGCAGCGGAGGGATGAACTGCCCCCCAATCCCATCATCCCCACGAGCTAAGAACTCGACCGCAAAGATCTCTAATTATCTACCTTCCGGAAAAATCAGAACTGTTTTTTTCTGTCGGAAGAAGAAACAAATTGATTGGGCACGGATTCAAGATTGCAGATTTAAACTACCCATGTGACGGATACCGCTTAACAATCGATGGATTGAATATATATTCAAGAATCTGACTTGGGAAGAACTGTCTCACTAGATAATTACTTATAAAGTTAAAGTCTAAATAATTCTTTGAATTAACATATGTTATGAATACAATTCCAGTTTCTAACTAATGGAAGATTCAGGAATTTAAGTACCCCTGTTGAGGATATCGCTGAATTATTGATGGCTTAAGTCTCTGATCAAAATTATCATGGGACTAAGGAATAATGGTTCTAACTTAAGGAAATTTCAGGAATTCAAGATGGTAAATTAAAAGTACCCATGTTAAGGATATTGTTGAATTATTGGTGGCTAAAAGTCTCTGACCAAAAAAATCATGGGACTAGGGAATAATGGTTTTACTAACCAACCCCACACAGGCAAAGTCAAAATAGTGTAGATTTGGGAGTTTGAATTAAGATGTATTATCAATACAATCTTCCGTGAAAATCTCATTATCTATCTTCTGGGAAGAAAGAAGTATCTCATTAAGTGGAAGCACCTTAAAACGTACTTCAATTTCTGATGAGAACGTGGCTCTCTCGCTTCTGAAATTACACTTATGTTGTCACATAAAAGAGTTATCCACACGACCAAAGGACTATTGGATCTCCTCTCCTTCTTCTCCAACTCATCTTAAAGACCTTGTTGACCTACTCATCATCAAGATGCCTTTGTGGAATGAGTCTAGAAATGAGATAAAGAAGAAATGGGGTTGCTCAGATCTAGCTAGCATGGGCACCTAAAATGGGTGCCCCTCTATTTATTCTTATTAGGAATTCTTCACAAAAATTCTCACTAATAAAGTATATCTTCTACTGTCCTTTAATCTTATGGGTGTGACCCTCTAGGTTCATTTATCAATCTAATTAATAACTTTAAAAACCCAATAATATTTATTGATCAACCTTATTAATTAACTATAGCAACATATAAATTAACTAATCAATGATCAATTTAACCTAATCGATAGGTAAATTTTACAACCCTAAGGCTGCCAAGCTACACCTTGTGCTCTAGAAGATATAGAGTAGTGTATGAATTCTCTTATGTAACTGTATCATCATTTGTTACCATACATGTATAATCATTTGTCCACACGAGACTCCCAAATGACTTATGTTTAATAGTCAAACTTTAAGTTGTCATTCAGTTACTACTGATGTGTAATGAGGTTCGTTGGAGAACACCTTCTCCAATATTCCTAACACCCTGTTCGGGGATTTATTGCGTCTTCTTCCTGGAGCCAATCTCCTCTTATATCGAGAAGGACAAACACATCTTGACCAGTCAATCACCTTTGTGTATTCTTACTATCTCCAAGACAATACATGTTGGAAACCCATGGTTGGGGACTCATATCTATCAATCAAAGTATGGTCATCCATACACAAGATGTCATTGGTGTCTTAGGTCAACAGGCCACTTACGCAAACATGGTATGAATCAGTCTCACTAACGCCTATGTATACCTAATAAAAAGAAAATTATTGGGTTATTTCAGTGAAATATACATATGTTTATGTATTGAAATAATTATGAATGTGTGTTATCAACCTTTAAATGATTAAATCTATTTTTTGAGTTATCTTCTGATTTATTTTTTTTATTCAATGGTATTTTAAGGATTTTTTAACATATTCTTAAATAAAATAATTTTCTGATTTGGAATACACTTCTTGTGAATTTTTTGACCTCATATTTATGAATATATGAAGTTTCTAAGTCAAAATACATAATTATTATATTTTTGTGATAGTATTATTTGTATAATGCATTATTAAAGTTCCGCCTTAAAAATGTACTCTTGCTCCATCCGCAATGGCAGTGTCTACACTGCCTGCTACGCCAACGGAAGGCGGCCGACCACCTCGTGGGAAGGGACGAAACTCCTTTCCCTCATGCTCTTATTGTGGAAAACAGAATCATCCTTCCAATAAGTGTTTGAAGCAATGTGGGAGGCCTCAATCTACCTAGGCAGTTGTGGAGACTCCAACCATTCCGGTCCCACCTCCACCATCGAGCATTCCCTTACCTGCTTTCCAGGTAACACTCACACCAGTAGAGATGGATGCAGTACGACATTATCGAGGACTCTCCAGATCTTCTCTTCCATCAGTGATGTCTACCCCCTCCACGTCAAGTACACATGCCTTTCTTGTGTCTTCATCTTCGTCATAAATTATTGACTCAGGGACCTCAAAACATATGATCGGTACATCCTCTATCCTCTCATCCTATACTCCTACCTCTCTCTCTCTCCTTCTATCACCATTGTCGATGGTCGGACATGTCCGATCAAAGATCTTGGTGATACCACGGCCTCATCACATCTACCCCTCACCTAGGTACTTCATGTTCGCTGCTTTCCGACCAATCTCCTCTCTGTTAGCACCATCACCCATGCTCTCCAGTGCTCCGTCACATTTTATCCCACCTTTTGTACTTTCCAGGATTTACATATCGGGTGGAGGATTGGCTTCGGCCGTGAGAACAAATGGGGGATGTACAAACTCGTCACTGATGACATCCACTCTAGCCCCTGGGCATTTTTGTCTACCCCTACTTCAAAGTTATCTTCTCTTTTGTGGCATCAGCGTTTGGGACATCCATCTTTTGAAAATTACAGAAAATATTTCCTTCTCTCACTCAATTCTTGTGTGAGTCATGTCAACTAGGGAAACATCATCGTTCCTCCTATCCACACCGTGACGGCCCCCCTACCTCTTCTCCATTTGATATCGTCCACTGCAATGTATGAGGTCCTTCCCGCATTCCGTCTATTACTGGCCATCGGTACTACATCGTGTTTATTGATGACCATACCCGAGTCAGCTGGACATACCTTCTCCACGACCGCACCGAAGTCTCCACCACAATAACTCAGTTTTCCATGAGGTACAAACACAATACTCCACCACCCCAAAAGTCTTCCGCAGTGACAATGCCTTGGAGTTAGTTCAATCCTCAATTCAAAGCTTCTTTGCTTATCGTGGTATCATTCATCAGACGTCATGTCCTCACACCTCGTAACAGAATGGCATAGCTGAATGAAAACATCATTCCCTTCTTGACATTGCTCGCACACTCCTCATCGAGATGCATATTCCTTTGTATCTATGGTTAGATGCCATCCTCACCGCCACATATCTTCAAAATCATCTTCCCTCTTGAGCTCTCAATGGCGACATCCCACTTTGTCGTCTTCATCCCACCGCTACTCTTTTCCCTTTACCTCTGCGAGTGTTTGGATGCATTGCCTTTGTCCAAGATCACTCACCCTTTCTCTCTAAACTCATCCCTCGTGATAGAAATGGAATCTTCATTGGCTATTCTCGGACGCAAAAAGGGTATCGGACTCTCTTCCCAAATACTTGGACTTTAGTCATTTCAGCCGACGTGACATTCCATGAGGAGTCTCCCTTCTTTTCTCCAAACATGGCTCCTCCTCGTGTCCCCACAACACCTCCACTAGGCTTCTCTCCTCTGCTCAATATTACAAACACCCCTCCTTCTCTTCTCATTTGCCCAGGTTCTACTTCATCGGCTTCTTCTCATTCATCCTCGGCTTAGCCTCCTTCACCGGTGCCAGATGCAAATCCTCCAGCCTTCGATGGTGACTCGATACTGACCTCTCCATCCCCATCACTTGCCTCTCCAACCTCGGATCCATCTCCTCCCCCCGATGACCTTCACCTCCCCATTGCCCTGCGCAAAGGTACACGTACGTGTACTCATCAACCCATCTCTAATTTTGTTGCATATGATCACCTTTGCCCTCCTTTCGCACCTTTGCACTAGACGTGGCCTCTAAGTCATTACCCAGGACATATGATGAAGCGGCACAAGTACCTGTGTGGAAAGCCGCCATGGATCTTGAAGTCCATGCACTCATATCTCGAGGCACATGGACTTTAGTCCATCGCCCTCGGGATGCCAATATTATCAGTTGCAAATGGGTATTCACGGTGGAACAAAATCCCGACGGGTCCATTGCAAGACACAAAGCTCGGTTGGTCGCTCGCAGCTTCACCCAAGTCTATGGGATCGACTACATGAAGACTTTCTCTCAGGTCGTACATCTGAATTCCATTCGTGTGATCCTCTCTTTGGATATCAATCAGGCATGGAGTATGCATCAGCTTAATGTTGCTATTGCTTTTCTACATGGTGATTTGGAGGAACACATCTTCATGGAGCAACCTCCGGGGTATGTTGCTCCGGGGGAGTCATCCGAGTCGCGTCTTCTACGGAAGGCTATTTATGGTCTCAAGCAGAGTCCTCGGGCATGGTTTGCCGACTTCGGTGGTCTTCTCAAAATATTTGGTTTCACTCTGTGTTAGGCCAATCCCACTGTGCTCACTAAACGCACACCTACAGGTATTATCATCCTTGCAGTCTATGTGGATGATATGCTTATTACAGGTAGCGACACCGCGCGCATTCAGATCACCAAGGCCTATCTCTAGCAACACCTCAGTCTTCATGCTGGGAAATCCTCGGTATTTTCTTGGCATTGAGCTTGCTTATCATGGCGATAAACTCTCACTCTCCCAACGCAACTACGCTCTGTATATACTTCAGGAGACGCGAATTCTGGGGTGCAAGTCGGCATCCTCTCCGATGGAGTCCCATCCTTCATTTTGGGACATGTCTTCACCACTCGTACCTCATGCTGACCAGTATCGACGACTAGTTGGAAAGCTCATCTATATGATAGTGACGCGTCATGACATTGCATATGTGGTTAGTGTTCTCAGCCAGTTCATGCAGGCACCACATCAAGTTCATTGGGTAGGAGCCTTATGGGCACTTGCATACATCAAGAGTAACGAAACAGCAAAGTCAAGTGCACCTGGGCAAGGGCTTCTTTATCGAAGACATCATCACCTTCACATCGAAGCTAATTCAGATCCATCATACGCATCTGACCTAGGGGATCGCAAATCCACGAATGGATATTGCACTTACGTCGGCAGTAATCTGATCACATGGCGCTCTAGGAAGCAGAAGGTGGTCGCCTGATCCAGTGTGGAGTCTGAATATCGCGCCATGGCCTCCTCAGCGAGAGAGATGGTATGGCTTCAGTTTTTGTTATAGGAGCTCGATGTAGAGCCTATGACACCTATGCCTATACACTATGACAGCCAAGCTGTTATCTTTATCTTCAAAAATGAAGTGTTCCACGAGCGAACCAAGCATATTGAGGGAGACCGCCATTATATTCACGATAAAGTAAGGCCACTGATCATATCGACTCCATTTGTCACATCGTCCCAGCTGCTTGTAGATGTCTTCACCAAAAGCTTGTCGGGCATCTCTTATGATGAGATCAGCACCAAGTTGGGCATGTTCAATTTATATGCTCTAGCTTGGGGGGGAGTGTTAAATAAGGCCAATTAGGCCTAATCCACCTTCTTTCTTTTATCTCACATAGGGTTATTCTTTCCTCTCTCTTTACTTGAGCCTATATAAAAGAATGTACTTCCTCTTTTACACTAGGTCGAACATATTCCTCTTTCACAGATTCATCAAACGGCAACCAATCAAGATTGTCTGCAATGATTAGATGCACTAATTGTTACAAAAAGGTGCAATTATTGCATCATCAAACTCGATGCCATAATGATCTAATCATCATCTTACATTTCTATATATTATTTGCAGGAGGCGATGTGGACCAATAGAAAAATTATGTGATTTAAATCATAGTAAATTTGATGTGATAATTGAGAGAGAGAAGAAGAAAAAACAAAAATATAATAGCCAATAATTGGCACATAAATGCACCCCTGCAATTTATTAAAAATAAGAACATCAAATGATTCGGGAGTAAACAAAGGCTGATATGGCATGCGTGCCACATTAGTAAATGATTCAGGAGTATTCCCCTTTTATGAAGTGAATGACACAAGTCAATGTGTCATTTGATATAAAAATAAAAACGGGGGACAAAGAAGATAATATTGTTACATCACAAGAATTAAATACCATTATTTTTTGTCTTTATCGCAGGTACACGTGGCAATCTCAGATTGTGCGATGGCGAAAGACAAGATGATGTGTCAATCATTAATAGCTGATGATTGAACATTTCAACTACCAACAGCAAATGAGGAAACGTCAGCGTTGATGATGAGGAGAGAGAAAAAGTGGACAGCTAGGATTGTTCCAACTTCAAAGCTTGATATCTGATGATTCAGAGGTTTGATTGAGCTGAAATCTTTAGGGATGCGTTGTCTTTACCCCCTCTTTCCATTCATACCTTATCTACTAATAGAGACATGGCTACCAAATTCATCCTTAAACTTTCTTCCTACTCATGTCGGTTGCTTGAAAGATAGTTATTTTCTAAGATCCATCAAGTATGTTCTTGGTGTTTTGGGTGTGTGGGAAGAAGCAACAGAGAAGAGGGGGAGCTTTCTTGCACTCACAAATCACCGTGATCTTGGCAGAATGTCATGATCTATGTTAAGTATCTTCGCCTTACGTTTTTCATTCTCAACATTGTCGTTAGCTTCAATTTATTTCACTACCTTGTCTCGTCATCACATCACCTCCATACACTATAAAACACGTCTTACTACCTTCACAGTAGTGTCATATTGTTAACTCACTCGTCATTTAATCCTCGCATTCACTCGATCTTCTCAAATATTAATTATCATTATATACTAACTACTATCCTCATTTTAATATCACTATCTCACCTCGGCATTATCGTCCCCCAATTTCGTATTTAGTACATATCTCATCTCATCACAATAATCACTATATTAAGAATATTAAATCCTTAATCCTCGTTCCATTTGGAGATTATATGTACTCGTTGTTATCTTAAGTGAGTACAGGTGTATATTTTTATTGAATAATTTAAAAATTAGCGATGACGAGTCTAAGCCCTAATTTTTTACCTTATTAATACCATTAAGGGATTCATACGAATCACTCCAGCGAACGTTTTTCTATAAAGAACACCCATCATTTGTCATTAATGTCTCCACACTAAAGGTCACAGGATCAGCCGTCCTTATCACAAAGTAGGACCATACGGTGTTATTCTATCTGGATAACTTGATCTTCGTTCTGAGTATCTAATGAATAGAAATATTTAGAATAACTACTTTAATACTAGTGATAATTGTATTTTGATCTCACTGTTATTCACTTAGTCATTGCATGTATTGAGGGGCTTCATTTTAAATATCACACAAATCATAATGAATAATGAATGAACTTAAGCATAATATAGATACGTGATTGGAATCAAGGCCACATAATATCCATCAAGTTTTAGTTTGGAGGGGAATGATTATTTAATTTTATCCTTGATTAGGCCACATGTACCTTATTTCCCCATATTTAAACAACTGATACTCAAAGAAATTTCATTAATATAAAATAATTTGGTTAATAACAAGGTAAGATTGATTTAATTTTATTTTAATGCATTTATTTATTCAAATGTACTCAGTCAAATGCGACAAGCAACCACCTTTTGTCTCTAGTCTTTCATCTAGATACCCTTAATTAGGGTATGAATAAATAATAACATGGCATTAGTTAATACTTTGTGGCGTTGTTATTATTATGGCATTAATATTCATAACATAATAAGTATACCTTAAATTTCATGCATTTAATAGGATATTAGAAATATAAGTAAAAAATTATCCTGCTATCAATAAAACAATTTAATATTCCTGTTTTTTTTAAAAAAATACCAGTTTGTTTCATATTATGAGCATTGTTAGCTAACCTATTTGACCTTCATTATGCTAAAAAAGTTCCCTTCTGATGAATATTTTCTATTCCGTGTGTGCAAGAATTATAGGATTTAATGGGATGATTATAAACGAGTTGGATCATTTCATGGAGTTAAGTCATTGGAGAAA
This sequence comes from Wolffia australiana, assembly GCF_029677425.1. NCBI lineage: Eukaryota > Viridiplantae > Streptophyta > Magnoliopsida > Alismatales > Araceae > Wolffia > Wolffia australiana. The sequence goes on along the minus strand of NC_135851.1, from coordinate 8,758,928 downwards.
TGTGTAAAGGAACCAAATTGTTTTTTGCATTGTCAAAAGGCTGTCAAAGGAGCCAAGACCTTGCCCATCCATTGAACTCTGAATTTCCTCATACAAGAAGGACAAAAAAGTTCAGAAGAAGGCCCGAACCAATGAGAAAAAGCAGGCAAGAGGACAAGACAAGAGAATAGCAAATCCTCTTGTGTCCTCTCTTTCTCCAATCATGTACTTGCTCCAACAGCATAAGGCTCTCCAGGACCACAATCTGAGTTAAATAAGTCATTTTAAGGCTCTGATTAATGCAGCAATATTTATCAAGTTTTTCTTACTTAGAAAAGGGCAAATATGGGTAGAATCCACTAGGAGAAGGTAATGATAGAGTAAATTGCAATTCAAATATGTATTAAAATAGATGTTTTATGTGATTTATATTTTTCGGATTTTTTACTATTTTATAAAGAGAAAAATCAATGAAACGAAGGAACACTTGTCAAAACTATTATAAGTAAATGAAATAAATTTTATTTTTTAGATTAGTTCTAATAATTAAATGTAATTTTTAAGAATTTTTTCGGACTTTTTAGGGCAAGAAATTAACTTAAAGGTTAAAGAGAACTTGTAGATGCCCTTCCAGAGGTGCCATTTGTAGGGGGCACCAACAGGCAGTGATAAATCCAAAATATGGCATCAGATTATACACATTATAAAGTCATTTTAGGATCATTTTATATGTATTAGCTTCAACTTTACAATAATTTTCATCTCATGCACTAAATGGAGCAAGTGATAAAACAATGCCTTTCAATGTAATTTTTACATATTTGATAGGTCCAAGTATTTCTTAGTAAAAATATGATTAAAAAATTGCCAATACTAGTGAAATTAATGCTCCCTCTAGTATGTCAATCTATGCTTTTGTAGGGAGGAAGTCAAAGTTGAAGAGATAAATGAAAGAGAGATCGATAGAGGAAGAAAGAATATATTTAAATAAAAAAAAAGGTTTTAAGTGGGCAACTAGGGCTGAGCCAGGGTGCAGCAATGCCCAAGCCAGCCACATGCAAGTGAACGCAGGTGCTCAAGCCCACTCACAGCCGAGAAGTGTCGGTGCCTGACGCAAGCCACATCATTCCCACAAGGAGCCCACAAGTCACCCCCAAAAGGCCCATTGTAGGCCCACCATCAGAGGACCAAGGGAGAATCAGCCGGTGCACGCGAGCAGAATAAGGTATTTTATTTCAATTAGAAGTGTTGAATAGCGTTTATATAGCAAACTCATTTTGGAATTTTTCAATATGGGATTGCCAAACTTACACATCTTTCATATTTGCACAGGGTTGGGCCAACAAGAGAGGAGATGGATCACGGCCTGTTGGGCTGCAATTTTAAGAAAAGAAGAAAGAAGCAATGAGTGGCTTTCGAGCCACTACGGCCCGAAGCTCGCGTCATAATGGGTCACTACATAAGTAGCATCTTAATCATGATCCTCTAACCTCTATAAGGAAGATCAGATATTCCACATTATATTTAACCTTTTTTTGTTTTTGTTTCTTTTCCAGGGCTCTGATTGGATGTGGCAGCTAACGAAGATAGAGGGACCCCTCACTAAATGAATCACCCAAGCGAACGCTAATCGGGCAAGCTGACGAGGATGTTGACTTGAAAAATAAGGGTGCACTAGAATTAACAAGGGTCCACAACTATGATTTGATTGCTGTCGTTGGACCAATTTCTGTAGAGATCAGATGACCAGGAGTCAGATCCATCCAACTCTACCCCTGGCCATTGACATCATCGGCTGGCAGACAATTTCCAGCCATAGGGACCACTAGAAGCCATCTGACAGCCCTTAGAGAATCCCAGGTCTGGACCACTCCATCCCATGGCCACTAGGGACTATCATCGGTCTTTAAAAGGCCTCAAAGGCCCCCTGATTCAACGTCTCCCAACCAAAAACCAAAACAATGGCGGGAGATTCATCCTGAATTTATCCGACCGAATCAGAGAAGGTGACAGCTCCAGGGAGGCTTGGCCAGCTCAAGAAGGAACCAAAGAAGGTTCTTGGATTCATGACAGCACAGAGGACGGCACGAGGAGAAGCACGCCAAAGTCAAGGAGCGGCAATCGGCATGCCCAATCTTTGACCGCCTAAATCAAGGTGATTCAGGTGGGTTCTTGAACTCCATAAGGTAGAATTATGTGTTTTCACTCTGATGGGGGACCATCGCACCAACCAGGCTCAGAACGCCAACAACCACACCGCACAGCTCGAGCCGACGTCGCAACACTGCTTCATGTACTATGCATAGTCAATGACTGTGAGTTATGCATTTATGTTCTTGAATTTTTATTTTTCTAAACAATTCGGATTGGGCCGCCGTGTTTGGGCACGTCCGTTGTTATTTTTTCTTTCATGTTGTTTGATGTACGTTTTAGGGGAAATCACGTCACGAGACAGTTTTTCCCTATTTTTGGCCCCACTTGGGCATCCTCCCTCCCTATTTAAAGGGACAGCATGCCCAAGGAAGCCTTGGAGTTTAATTGAAAATTGAAAGAGTCTTCTTCGATTGGGATCTCGTTTCTTCCCTCTGGGAGTTTATCTGTACTGTTTTCTAGATAGATATCATGGAAGCTTCGTTCCCACGTCAAAAATTCATTTATCTCAATTATTTTGCAAGAACAAGAAGAAAAAGAAGAAAACAAAGGGTCTGTCAAATTTCAAGTAGTCAGTTTCACCAATAAGAACAAGATTCACCATGTGGAGATCACTCCGTGGAAGAACCACTTGTCGTCGACATCTTCTCCCCTTATCATCATTGTTGGCGCATCTTCTTGGAGCAATTTCAAGAAAGTCGCCTCGCCCCAACCGTCAGCCGCAAGAAGCACACTCTCTGCTTCCATCCCAGACAGCCGTTGTCTGCCTCGTTTCCCCAATAATCCTTTTCTTGGGTGGACGACCTTCCAAGAATATCGTTCTTGGACCTTTCTTAGAGCTTCTTGGAGTTTTCTTGGAGCTTCTTGAATCAGATTCAAGAAAGGCCTTCTCTTGAAGCTTTCTTGGAGCTTCTTAGAGTTTTCTTGGAGCATATTCAAGAAAAGGCCCTCTTTTGGAGCTTTGTTGGAGTAGATTCAAGAATGACCCTCTCTTAAAGCTTTCTTGGAGCTTCTTGGAATTTTGTTGGAGCTTCTTGGAGCATATCCAAAAAAAGGCCCTCTCTTGGAGCTTTCTTGGAGATTCTTAGAGCAGATTCAAGAAAAGACCCTATCTTGGAGCCTTCTTGGAGCTTGTTGGAGCATATTCAAGAAAAGACCATCTCTTAGAGCTTTCTTGGAGCTTGTTGAAGCAGATTCAAGAAAACGCCCTCTCTTGGAGTTTCTCAGAGTTTCTTGGAGTTTATTGGAGCTTCTTGGAGAAGATTCAAGAAAACTCCCACCCCAACAATTCACAGCCAGCAAGAAGCACGCCAGTCTCCTCCTCGCCATCATCCTGGCTCTGTTCTGGGCAATCGTCTCTCCACCTTGCTGCCAAGAACACTTTGGGTCAGTGACCCCGCTAGGTTCTACCATTTTCCCACTTTACTTCTTTCAATGTCGTCTTCCGCTACGTGCTCCTTTGCTCAGTATTAACATTGAAATATAGGACTAGCCACCTACTTGTCAAGGGGTAGGGATTTCTTGAGGTAGTGATTAAGCTCACTATCAACGGAGGTCGTGGACGCCATTGGACATCTCGTGTCCCTCACCACTTAGTACGTCTAGTTGGTCAGACCGGGTCATTGGGAGTCTACCGTGGACTAATCCACTCCCGATCCTTTAATTGATCGTCATCTTAGTCAGCAATAGTTGCACATTTCTCATTATATTTCATCGTATTATGCACTCATAATGCTAGTTACATATTATCTCATCATCTCACTTTACTGTAACACGAGCCGACCGATCCGGCGTTCTCCGTGTTACATCACACTCTCTATATACATGCATTTGATTCAAATCAAAGTCGAAATTTGTTTTCTCTCTCATTTCCTAGATCAGCCTGTTTAAGGGATTCCATTGAACACGTTTTGTTTATTAGGTATTTCATAAGATTTTAAACTACTTTTCTCTCGAGTTTCACTTTATAAAATTATAAAAAAGTACTTAATATATATATAAGACCACACACATATAAGTCGTATTATATTATTTCAAGGTATCCCTAATCATCTAATACTATAAATATTGAACTATTAATTACTCTTATTCCCATTCTATGTTCTCTCTACTTATCTAGTTAATTGACTAGTTGAAATATTCTTACTGATGAATTTATTAATTCTCTTATAAATTATATAATCTCTTATCTATCATATTTATATTCCCTTTATTCCCCATTATTTTTCTTACATTTTACTAAAACAATTATTCCTATTAGTTAACTCCTTACACCGTACTAAGACTAAAATTACTCTTCACTATCTAACTAAATCTCACAATCCATTTAAGGTTTATATTATCTCATGAATGTTTTACTTGAATTTTATCACATTTTTATCTTGGTAAATATTTCAATGGATAGTGTAGACTCCAAGATATCGGAGGACTTTTTGAGTGTCGTTTGATGTGTTGGAAAGCTTGGAGTCTACGCCATCCATTGAAATATTTACCAAGATAAAAAGGTGATAAAATTCAAGTAAAACATTCGAGAGATAACATAAACCTTGTTATCACTTCCTCAACTGGAAAAGTGGTGTTTTTTTCTCCAAGAATCTTTTTCACCCTTGAACTCTCTCTCACACTCTTGTAGAACAAGAATGTATCAAAAAAAATCTGATGCACTAGGCCTCGAACAACAAGTTGGGATCAGAAGTCCAAGATGAGATACAAAGATAGGGAAGAAGAGATTAAATAAAAGTGCCCTAATTCTCCCAGCTGTTGGATTTAATTGCAAGGGTTAGAGGTCAAGAATTACTTGATTTCCATCCCAAATTCATTTTCCTTCCCTCTCATATTTGAAAACAGGTCTTTCAAATTCAAGTTGTGGGTTAGTTCCACAATTATTACCTTTAGTGACCGGGTTCTTAAAGAAGTTTGAATGGGCTTCTAGAGTGGGGTTGTTGTGTTTTGGGGCTCTTCTTATTATCTAGGAGATGGCTTGGATTTCTCTTTTCCTCCCATCTGTATCCCAAATTCACCATTTTATTTACCTAAGTTATGTATTTCATATAAAACTCCAAGAACATGCGAGAAATCCGCTTGACTCTAAGGAGTCAAGTGGGGTTAGCCTCAAAAATCAATAAAATATATTAAAATTTTCAGAAAAATAAATCATAATTTCTCTATTTTATCCTTAAATGGTGAAAAATGCAAGTGCAAATCAAGAAAAAATGTACAAAGAAGTATAAGATCATAAGTTTACTGTAATTTGATATTATCAATAACCAAATATATATTGTGAATACCATAGGAAATACTTCTTGGTTACATGTTATTAGATGTGTGGATACACCTTTAAAAAGAATCATACAGGGCTCCATCTTATTCCAAAAGCATAAATATGTATCATTAAGGAAAAACTTGGATAAACATGTGTTGAATAAGATAAAAATAAACTATAGACCAATGCCTCTAAGGAGATGGATAGCTGATCATTTGTAGAAATATATTTATTTTGAAAAATATCCATTTTCAGAGTTGAAACTCTCATGTGAAGGTAAAAAAGGGAATGCAAGGAAAACCATGCTCATAACTAGGTATGGGGAACTCAGAATTTTTAAGTTGTTCTATTTGTATTAACCATTTGTAAACCTATGAGAAAAGTATTTAACTTTCATGATCATCTATCAAGGGATCATACTGGTCTTTACTAAGACAATACATGATCATGAAAAATATCAAAAGATGATGAAATGTTATACAGAAGTAAAATTCAATTGTTAAAGGTTCAGCATCTGAATCATCCTAGTAGTGAGATGTAGCTTTAGGAGTGGGGGTGAACAAAAAAGCTTTGGCAGATCTAAGCTAGGTAAGTGTGATCTAGCATGAGTACTCCACATAAATTCTGACTATGCAGACTTATCCAATCAGGTCATTGGCAAAATCAATTTCTTCCTTAAGAAAGTGATTTTCTTCCTTCTTATAAGTCAATCATCATGTCTGATGCAACATCCAGAAGTTCCGGCACAAATACGGTTACACGAGTGATTGATCATCGACGTGAGTATCACTCCTCAAGAGGTTTGATTTTGGTGGTTAAGAATTAGGTTTTCCTTCATTTTCTCTCTATTTCCACCTAGTTTCCATCATTTCTAAACTCAAATTCATGTCCCTCCTCTGATTGTGAATTTTTAGATCTTTGAAAGGAGATTTTGGGATTCACATTATTCAATCCTTCTGTACCATATTCATCACTTTTTTTTGCTCCATTTCATCATTTTCCTCCATTCCATCATATCATATTTCCATTTATAATAAATATAAAACCAAAATAAATATAATCACCATTTTTCTTTGTGGTTCAACCCCTTTCTCACTCTATATTCATATTTTTAATGATTTCTGGTGAACTTTATAAATATTATTTTATAAGCTTGATCGGCTGAAACAAAAATTTTACAAACCTAGAACTGACTTATCACTAACCCACTTATGAGCGTAGGTCATAGGGTTCACTCAACTTTGGATCAGTTGAATACTCATCCGAAACCAAATTGGGCCACTCCGAACCTCATAATTAAGGTTAGGCAAACAGGTCAACCTAAGTCACCTGACCTGTCCAAGAGGGAAGGTAAAGGGCTAAGTTAGAGTTTGGGTCAGATCGCTAACCTACCAACATTCGGTTCTGAGAAAAACCTCTCTAGCTAGATGTGAGTGTAACAAACCCGCGAAAGGTCTTTATCCATTAGAGATAAATTATGGATAATCTTGTTGGACAAATGACAGGTGAAAATTTTGATGGACGGGAAGGGACTGAATGGACATCCGTTCAGTTATCCGTACATGTCATTTCGTTTTGTCCAAATAATCATTTCTCCCTGATTCATCATAGTCTCATTCCATCATCAGTCATATTTCATCATTCATTCATGATGAAAAGAAAGGATAACTGATATACCAATAAGGAAATGAAAAAATAAACAGAGATATTGATAATGAGAGAGTGTGTGGTTATGGTGAGAGATAGTGAGAGAGAGAGAGAGAGCAAGAGAGACTAAGAGAGCAAAATAGACAGACTGAGAGAAATCAAGAGAGACAGAGAGAAAAAGACAGCGTGTGTGAGTGAGTGATTGAATGAGAGAAAGCAAGAGACAGAGAAAACATGAGAGAGAGTGATAAATCAATAGAGTGAGAGAGTGAAAGAGAGATCAATATCGAAAATAGTGATCATCTCTTTCATCTATGCTCATCATCATTGTGATGTCGGTTGTCATCCCCATCAATGAATGTTGCAATATTTGTTGATGATGACCCTTGTCCGTATCAACAATGGTCATTGTCCCCATCGAACACACTATCACCCCCATCCATGATGGACAGCATCCTTGTATTGATGGTCTCCATCTGAGTTGATAACAATTGTTGTCCCAGTCAACACGGTTGGTTGTCCCCATCATCAATAATAATCATTGTCCCCACTGACAACGATGACTGTCATCAACCTTGTTCATGACGCGTTGTCTACTTCCATAATGATCATCATCTGGGATGGCAATGATGATCGTCATCACAGTTGATATGTCATCCTAGTCAACAATGTCATTACCCCTATTTACAATGGTTATCATCTTGGTCATTGATGGTCATCAACAACCACCATCCAAGTCCAGAAGGGTCACCATCCCCATCATTAACAAGCCTCATCCCCATCGAGGATGGTTGGCATCCGTGTCGGCAATGGTCCTTGTACCAACCATCGAGGGTGCTCATCCTCATCGCCAATGCCCCTTTTCCTTGCTATCAAGGGAGCTCCTCCCATCATCGATAGTCCTCTCCCCCATTCTCGATGGTCCTTGTCTCCGTTGTGATGGTCCTCATCCCTATTGATGACAGTAATCCATGATAGTTGTCATCTTCGTCGTCATAGTCAATGTCATTGTGGTAGTTATTGTCGTTGTCATAAGATTATTAATTGTATAGTACATAAGTTTATATCTCAATTTACTTATTACAATATATTATGTATATCTTAAAACATCATTATTACATTTTAAATAAAATTTACATGCTTCCATCATCCAAATTTCATCAGTCATCCTCTGTCATCAATGCGACATTTCTGTTATCTCCCATCTTGGACTTATTGATGATGATGGCAGTCATTCGGTTCAGTCATCCCTTCATCACTCTAGACGAGGACAAATGATAAACTAAGACAAGAATGATCATCCATCATCCATCCAAGAAGCCTAGTTATGGGGGCTTCCTCCTGAATTATTTGCATTAGACAATGGGAGGACCTCAATTCCAAGGCAACCTCTCTGGTAAAATTCCTGGTGAATTCTTCACCCATTGTTGGATATCTCTTTGCCTATTGCTGGATTTTACTAGGGGCATGGGAAGATGCCAATAAGGGCTCAGTGGAGGGTGTTGGGCCCATTCTTGGAATGGAGACACAGCCCCGATGATGGGCTGCTCGAGGTGTCATGTTGGAGGCATAAATGGCCGCATCTAAAATGGCTCAAGCCTCGAGCCATGGGTCTAAGACTGACATGCATGGGTATGGTCGGGTTCTGGCCTGGGTTAGGAGTTCTATTAGTACCAGCGATAGACGCTGCTTTGTGGACTGGTTGGAATTGGGCCCATGCAACTGTAGCCCAAGAGCTTGGCCGAGAAATCATCGTCAACTCGGATGTGGCTGCTGGAGAAGTTGTCAAACATGACCTACTAGAGATCATTTACAGCCTTTTGTTAAAAGAATTCTCCTTTTGAGAGATTTGATAGGGGCATTTGTGGCATTTCCATGTGTACAAGTCATTTGTCATTTGGTATTTCCATGTGTAGCATAATACAAAGAGAAAACCACAATTTCAATTGAAGCATTTTCTCTAGTTAATTGGATGAGACACGAAGTTTTCCCCTAGACAAAGGATGGGGAGAATGTACAAAATTTTCATTCTATGAATTTTTTCCAGGATTTTAGAACATCTATGATTCAGAACGTCTATCATTTTCTGTTATGATTCTGAGATGGAATTGGGATGCCAGGGGTGTACTAGTTTCCTTATGAACTGTTCCTTAAGTGACGATTTCAGACAGGACGATTCCCAAACAAGAAATTTTAAGGATGGAACCCAAAAAATGCAATGCCAAACAAGACAAAACCGTCCCAAATCATTTTACTGTCCTATCCCAGATGATCGTGCACCTTAGCCCAAGATTGCCAAATGATAGAAATCATAGTATTCATCCAAAACATGTCTTAGTGCACAGGCTTTGAAGATGAAAACTCAGTCATCACCTCTTGTCATTTGAGTGAGGTTTACCAAATGGATGATGAATACTTAGTATCGTCACCATCATCATGTCAATGACAAATAGTGATTCCAATTTCCTCACCCTAATTGTCATCTTAGGGTATTATGGTACTTTCAAATTTTTAGTAAGCAACTGTAAAGTGAAATACCATAAATACCCTAAAGGACCTATAAAAGAATTTTAATTTTTTGTCTCACGCCTTGGAGGTGAAATTTGGGGAGGGGGGGCTTCCTCATGGAGGAAGATGAGGGCATGGGTGGCATAGATGCCAACCTTGAGGCGGACCGGCCAGTCCATGGTGTGGCCCAGCGAAAGGAACTGGTCGAGACTCACCCGATTGAGCCATTTGTAGTCCACGGCATGAGACACCAAACCCGCCCGCGCATGAAAGCCGACCAGTTTGAATAGATTGGGGCGATGAAGAGACAACACCAAATTCACCTCTGCCATGAACTCCGTCAATTCATACCACAAGAACCCTAGCCGTCTGGTTTAATCTCAATAGACAAGGAGGAAGATCAGATCTTCAGGAACATACCAATATAGTGGGAGTCAAGTAGGAGCCTTGGACAGCAGACTAAATGGTTTCTTTGTCCATGGAATTCAAGTATGCACCAAGAGGGTAAGCTGAGTGAGACCAAGCTGGAGTTAAGAGCCCAGAAGGGAAAGTCGAGGGAGAGCCAAGATTGCAAGAGGGAAAGCCGAGCAGGAGCCGAGCGCTTATAAGGGTGGCCTATTATTTTCATCGCGGACGTTGGACAGATGAGAATGTCTAAGACAAAAAGGTTTCTAGATAGTACATGATGGGGAAAAAAATATTTAGGGTGGGACGGCCTTTGGATGGAATGGTTCAGTTAAACCTCCAAAAATTTGGGACATGGGATGGGATGATCTCCATCATGTTCTATCCTTCGTCCCCATCCTCAACGATCGTGCACTATATGTACCAGTATAGAGAAGCCGTTGACTATGCGCATAGATGTAGGGGGAGAGGGCAGGAATTGATGTTTCTGATGCTTGGCGTAGCCTTCTAAGGTAGGAGAGGGAGAGGGAATCTCTGATATCTGGTTTTGATGATTTACTATTTGAGTTCTTCATGTTCGTTGAGATCTGCTGCATGCCAAATCGATGAGTTTGATGATGATCGAGCACTTGTCATGGCTGTCAGTGATCGGTGCTAGGAAAGGTCCTTTGTGTGACCGGTGTGAAAACCAAGCGATGTGCAGTCCGGTTCAAATTTCAGACCCCACATCAAACACGTTGAAGGTAATTCACACTCACACAAGGCCTTGGTGGTGTGAATGTGCGAATAAAAAAATGAGTTGAACATTTGCTCTTCGAGATTGGCAGGGCTTCTTGTAGACATGTTGTTCGGTTCTTTAAGTGCAAATTTGTAATATTTGTTCATTCTATTCAGTTTCTCGAACAGAACAATAATGAGTTCACATATATCCTTGCACATACCCGTGTGCGGTTTGGATTGTTTCGTTTGTGCTAATTTGTTTAGTTTTTTAAAAAATATGACACGATTTTTCCCTCTCCCTACTCCCTCGGCGCTCTCCCAGTCCCTCTCTCTCTGTCTCTCCATTGTGTCGTGGCCGTCAGTCTTGCTGCTCCGGCCGCCGGTTCAAATGAGGAGCAGAGCAGAGGCAGAAATAGGAAGCAGAAGATTATCAGATTTATAAGGTTGTTGGTACATTTTTCTCTTTTTGATTTTAGTTTGTGTTCTGGCGATCCGATTTTCCATTTAGGGATTCAAGAGAGATCTCGAATGATGGTGATATGATCGAGTTCACTTTCATTGGGCTCTTGTTTTTCTTAATTCAATGGTTCTTGCCCTCAATGTGAATTGGCTCTAACCTTAACAAACTGGAAATCAAAATTTGTGCCATGCCATTTGTGAATCTGTGACGTATATCTCATGTGGATCTTCGGTTATTTTACTGGACCATCGTCGAATAGAATAGAATTATGTAGAATAGGATTATTTGTATTGTTTAGAAATTCATGGAATAAATCATAGGGTATAAGGAAGATTTCCCTTCTTGAAGAGTTCCATGTTTAGGCTGCCATCTTCACTAAACAATAATTGAAGTCAGCATGAGACTCAACATGAGTGTAGCTGGCAAATAATAAACTAGGATTATCTCTAAATTGAATCAAAATATTCGTATGATTTCAATTCTCACTTGAAATTTTAGGTAAAAGAAGAGAACAAAATATTACTTTGGAGAATAATAACTGGATGCATCACCAAATAGAATAGAGAAATAAATGAATTTAGGAAATTTTCCCATTAAGATAGTTAAAAAGAGTAGATGAAGATTTGAGTAAGAAAATAATAGATAATAGTGAGATAATAAGACAAACAATTATTGTATTTGACAAAAATGGCATCTAGATTGTTAAAGAAATGCAACATTAAGATAAAATATGGCTAGGATTGTTTTTTTTCGCTTGCATTCGTTCATTTTTTCTTGAAATATGTGGTTTATGCATGATCATCTTGTTCAATTAGAGAGATCCGACGCGAATTTTGATTTCCGGTTCGTTAAGGCTAGAGCTGGACTAGGACCCCGAGGGTATGGTTAGGATTGGTGTGTCACTGGATAATTTGGTCGAGTTGATTTAGTGTGGTTTTTTCCTTCCATTACGGCCTTGTGATTTATGAGAAGTGGAGCATGAGTTACAAGATGTACAAATCACAAGGCTATACTTCTGGAAAATCAAATCCATAAACTGCTGAACTACAGCTTCCTGAGTTTGATTCCAAAGTATCTAAGAGTCAAGTTCACGTTTTTCCAAAGGGTACTAGCAGAAAAGGTTGAAATTTCTGCTATACCTGATCTCCTACTTTGAAGTTATCTATTTCGGGCTTTTTAGGGAAATTTTTTCATAAATTATCATGAAAAAGTATGCCTTTCTATGTTATCTGCTAGTCCACTTCTTTAGCAACAGTGTCCCCAATGGCAGGACGATCGGGTCCATAGATTACTCAAGAAGAAATGAATTGAGTGGGGACTATACTTCTAGGACTCTTTGAAATAGAGTGGCCCAAGTGAATTCGTTGTATTGCAGCCAAATTTTAATCCAATTTCTTCGTTTGGATTTACTATTGAATCTGGCATGGCATGTCATTTGGATTTACTGTTGCATTCTTTTTTTTATTGTTCATCTGTGTATCTTTCTTCGATTTGGTGAAGGGAAAACAGAAGAAATCAATTACGATTTTGTTTAAAAAACTGTCTTGTTGTTATCATGACGCATTATCTGTGTTTCGCTTCTTTTTTGGTCGTCTGAAGTAGAAAAGAAGATATGGATTGGATTCTAGAAAGGAACAAGAGGGATCTTGTTCAGTTATACAGTGCTATGCGTTAGTTCTACGCATTTTACATCTAGCTATCTCTCATACATCTGTCCTTTGCTTCTCTATCTCTATGATGGTAGTAGTTAAACAAATAAATTGATAACATTTTTCCGTTCTTGCATTCTTGTTTATGTATTCTGTATCTCACATTCTATCTTCCATCTGATTTTTGCTTCTATATATGTCCTATGAACGGGACAAATGAGACATGGGTGGGATTCTCATCTGAAAGAGATATTTTTTGTGTTATTTATTGTCATGTATTTCTTTTATTTTTCTTCTATATCACTCCGTTGGAGAAGAACAACAGGTCGATGATATTTTAATATGAAGAAAAAGAATCTCTTTTTGTCATTTATCATTGTGTTGTTGTCATTTTGTTTTTGCAGCATCTGGACTGTCGACTTGGCATGTTTGTTAAAAAAGTTCTCCACTGAGTTTTCATTCTTCGCCATAAGGCTAGGAGCAATTCCTGATTTTTCCTCAGAGGTATTTTATAAGGTGCATAGGTATGAGAAAAATGAGGCATGGATGGGTTTCTCTTCTGAAAGAAAGAATTTTTTGTATTCATTATTTTCATATGTTTCTTTTTTTGCTTTTATATCTCTCTAGTGGAGGAAAAGAACAGGTTGATGAGATTTTATTACAAGAAAAGGAATCTCTTATCATTATTTAACATTATGCTTCTATCATTTGTTGATTTTACATCTCAGTACTACTCTACTCATCTGTATTTTGATTCTATATCTATCCTGTGAATGAGAAAGCAATCGGTGGGATTCAAGGATGAACAAATAAATTCTAACAAGAACAAATAGCCCTTTATCCTTGAACCTAATTGAGTAGCTATGATACATGAGATAAGTATGGTTGCAGCACGTTCCACTGGCAACATTTGCAAAATGTGCACCATAAAGAGCATAATGAAGGCACAAGAAGGCAGCTCTTCTAACCATCCATCAGTGGCTAACATCTTTGACCAAAAAGTGAATCCAAAATTGTACTTCATTGGTCACACGCTGGAGACAACAAAAGAAAAGCTTGGATGTTTCATTTGTCAGTCGGCCTCACCATGGAACATTGTATGTAAGAAATACTCTTAAAATTTTAATTAGTTTGGTAGATGAAAATTATTTCTGTTAAACAGAAAAATGCTTCCAATATCCTATTGTGTTATATTTCTCATTTTTTCTATATTAGAGTTGCACTTCAAACTTTGAGTCAAAATAGTTTGCTATTGAATGAATTATTCAAATAAATTATATTTTTAATTGTAATTTAGGATGCCTAGAGGTCCTCTCTCTCATACTTTTGGTGCCTATGAAAGCTCTGCATCGTCCAAGGGGAGTGTTGGCTAAAACAAAAAGAAGAAGAATAGAAAGAATGAGTGCGCTGCATGGATATACCTCACAGAGGATGTGATGAAGGTTTTCACATGCAATCTATGTGCGACACATAATTCGATTCGTGTTGTGACAGTGGAAAAAAATAAGAATAGTTTCAGCACGGTCCTCTGGAAACATTTGGAAAATGTGCACCGTAAAGAGCATAATGAGTCGAAGGCACAAGAAGGCAGCTCTTCTAACCAACCATTAGTGGCTAACATCTTTGACCGAAAAGTGAATCCAAAATTGTACTTCATTGATTGCACGCTGAAGATGACAAAAGAAGAGCTTGTATGTTTCATTTGTCAGTCGGCCTCATCGTGGAACATTGTATGTAAGAAATACTTCATACGACTGCTTTGATACATTGCACGGTAGGAGATATCCATTCCATCGACAAGGGTTGTGTAGGAAAAAGCTTTCAAGCTTTATATAGAGTTGAAGATCGGCATCCGTGACCGATTGGAGAGTGTTGATAGAGTGGCCATCACTCTAGGTTGTTGCACTTCTATGAATCGAATCTCATTCATAGGTCTCGCAGTTCATTGGGTAGACACAGAATGGAAAATGTGTGAATGTGTCCTTGCTATATGCCAGTTGGAGGGATCGCACACTGGGGAGTTTTTGAGTGAGGTTGTGTTGGAGGTTCTTGTAGAATTTAAATTGAGCATGAAGATATGCGCTATTACGATGGATAATGCTTCTAACAATGCAACAATGATGGTGATATTAGAATGGGAGTTGCGGCCAGTGAACGTCCGTTTCAGCGCAAAGAGACATGCCTTGTGTATTGCACATGTGATTAACTTAGTAATGCAGGTCGGATTAAGGGCACTACATGTCGTCAAAGATGGGCCCGAGTCAACTTTTGTTGATGAAGTAGAAATCACAAACCTTGATGGTGTGTTGGATGTGGATGAGATTGATCCTCCTTGTGCTATTTCCTTGGGGGATGTTGTTCGGCGCCTAAGAGAAGTGGCCAATGCAATACACAGATCGACGAGGCAAGAGGCTAAGTATTTTTCATATTGCAGACAGTCAAATATGACAAACACGAGGAGGATCCCGCTAGATTGCCTATTAGATGGAGCTCTACTTACAAAATGCTGCGTGGGTGCCTTGACAAGAAAATTGTTATTGATATGATGATGGTGCATGCTCTTAGAAAAAGTACTTGATGCAAAATGGGACCTAGTACAAATTTTTGTTAACTTACTCAAACTACTCTAGGAGGTTACCTCTATTGCTATTCAGCACAAGGCACCGACTTCAAATGAAGGTATAGTCATTGTTAAGGGATTAATGAGGCATCTTGAGCAAATTAGTGTGGGAATCTCAAACTCATTCATGCTTCCACCTGGACACGCTTTCTCCACTAGGCAAATGAATGTGTTAGCTAGTGTATGTGGCCCTATGAGGGCAAAGCTAGAGAAATATGTGTCAATGCTAACATGAAATGAGGCTTTCACTATTGGTTCTCTACTTGATCCATCTACAAAGCTTCACTTGATTAATCCATAGGCCAAGAACAAGGTTCTCTCTATCGTCCGAACTATCATGGAGTCATATTAAGTATCCAGAAACCTTGGGAATCGGTCCACTAAACTATCTGCTCCATTGGTGAGGAATGATTTTCTAAAAATGGAGCTACAAGAACTACTAGATCCATCTGAGCTACCACAAAGAGTTGATCTGATTCAAGAGCTCAACGTATATGTGGCGGCCCTCCCAGCATTCGATGTAGAGGTGTTGCATTGGTGGAAGACGATGGGTATCATATAATGTGCATTGTTAGATTTAAAACGTCTTACTTGCCTTATTGAATTTCTGATTTCTTTTATCCCCATAACAGGTCAAGTTTCTTACCTCGCATTATGGTGTAGCCCAGAAATCCATTTTCTGAGGTCATTAGCAACTTGTGGCCCAAGAAGGAGATTCTTCTAGATCTGACGGGATCTGTAGAAAATTATCTAGAGCCCCTCAAAATCCTCTGATAGGATTTTCTCTGACAGGATCTTCTGACAGGATTTTCTTTGATAAGATTTTCTCTGACATAATCTTCTCTGACAGGATCTTCTAATAGAATCCTTTGACATATTCTTCTTCTGCCAGGATCTTTGCTCTAACTTGTCAGATCTGCATATATTTTGTTTTGTCCTATCAAGATCTTCTTGAGTCGCACAAATATCTCCCGACAGCTTCTACAGGCCCTAGAATCTATAGGATATCTCTGCTTAGGCCTGTCAGGATGCTTATGGTTGACCCTACACTTCTTGTGGCCTATATAAGGCCCCCATGTACCCCTGAATGAGCATTATTGATATTTATTATTCTTTTGAAACTGTTGTTTCTCCCCTCTGAGTGTTCTCTTTGCTAGAGAGTGCTTAGCTGCTTGTGGATTCAAGCAAACCCCTTGTGGACTCAAGGGTTGGAGAAGCTACTACTGTGGATTTAGGACTTGGCTCCCTCAAGTAGAGCAAGCCTTGTGGATTCAAGTCATGCTCCTACATTGTTCGTGTACTGAGGCTGCCTCACATTAACATTGGTGGGAAAGGAATTTCTAGTAGTTCAAGCGATGATTGCCGCGTGTGTGTGTCTATTCTCAAAACGGCGTTGTGTAATCAACTACAGGCAATCCAGGCTCACAACAGAGAGAGTCAAAGTTCTGATGATGTTGAAGTCATGGTAGAGTAACAATGATTTAAGAGCAGAAGATGATGATGACGACGATGATGATGGTGAGCCATTTGCCATTCATGTGGATGCACCCACCGGTTAGACTCTGAATTTTTTTTTCTTCATCTAATGACGTATACTTTGTTATTGTTCCTTGACTGATGTATTGCACTCATCATTTATTTAGACAATGAGTTTAAAGTATGTGTTGTTATCGACAATGAATTACATTCGGCCATCCAAGTATGATCTTATTAATGTACCTAGTGAACAAAAACTTTGATGATGGTGATGGTAAAATCTTTCATTTTTTTATGTTAAGTTTAGTTGGACAAAACCCACTATTGGCGATGAAGATGGAATAAACCGCGAGCTAGATGTGAGAGAATTAGGGGACTAATCCGACATCCATTGTCAAGACTCCTCTATCATTCATGTGTCTTGGATGATTGTTCACTCATCTTTCTCACAAATTTGGTTAGCAACGGTGACAATCCTAACCCGGTAGATGGGGTAGTGGAAGAATGATAGAAGAAGAGGATGAATACATGGAAGACAACGGCATCGATCATGGAGATCAAAGTCACATAGAGAGCAACCATCTCACACAACGTCGAGATCTGGTAGGTCACCATTAAGAGATCACCCATCCTCCCATGGATCAGCTCCAAGGCTTCGAGTACTGTATCGATTCAAATCCTTCTTGGCGTAAACACTATTCCTTGTCATACCCATCTCTATATCATCATCATCATAATCATCATCAACATCATCTTGCAGATGAGGTGATTGCTCTCGGCTTCCAGCATTATATTCTTGCTTTGGGCACTGTGGTAATGATTCCCAGCATGCTGGTTCTACTCATGGGCGGAAGCGATGTGAGCCTCCATCTCTCTCTATCTCTGATCAAGCTATTTCCTTGGTGAATCTCCACTATTCCTTGATCTGATGGATGCATGATGAGAAGGTGAGGGTTGTTCACACCTTGCTCTTCGTCAGTAGTATCAACCCTTTGATTCAGACCGTGTTCGGGACCACGCTTCCCATCGTCATTAGTGGCTCTTATGCCTTCGTCATCGCCATCCTCTCCATTATCCGAGACTCTTCCCTCCCCCAGATTGTCGACGACTATCAGGTATTTAAGATTTAATAACCCTTTTCTCAATTTTTCTTATGGTTCATTTTCTTAAGATTTCATACCCCATTTCTTAATCTTTCTTATGGTTCGTTTCCTTCATCTGGTCATTAATCCTTCTTATTGTTCACCTCTTTTTAATTATGGGATCCCATTTGCAGAGATTTTTACAAACGATGAGGGTGATTCAAGGATCGATGATCGTCACCTCCAGCATCTAGATTATTCTAGGTTACAGCCAGCTATGGGGACTCTGCACTAGATTCTTTAGCCCTCGTGGGATGGTCCCACTTATCTTAATGGAGAATGGATTAAAGCATTAAAAAATCGTTAATAAAAATCATATAAAAAATGTTATGGCGTGTTAGACATTTCCTCAAACTTTTGGTATACACCTTGCTTTTTGAACTGTTTTCATTCAGATGTTTTGGATTTTTCTAAATTAGATCAAATCTGCAAGATATTACCTTAATTCTCTAATTTTATGTATAAAATAAGTTTACAAATTTTTGGCATCTATAAAATTAACAAATAAAAGTTTTATTGTAAAGACGAGCATAAATTTTCTCAAATTTGGGCATTTCCACAGCTGTTTTCTTTTCCCTGATTCTTCATGATTCCTCGCTCATTAAATTAAAATTATCCATTGATATAATCAAGCCATGATGCATTATGCTTTTTTTAATAAGGGCTCACATTCTAGGAATTTTATTATGTATTAGATTATTCCATTTTCTAATATCCTGCGGTTCTTCGTTGAGGATTATTTTTTGTATGATATATAATGGTGATGATTTAAAATAGGTCTATGCATTACATGTGGTCTTATAATGCCACCTCGCACGTGCTTGCATTATGTTATGAGATAGTATGCCAAAATAACACATAAATGAAAATTATTCAAATCCAACAACAGTAGATCTGATCGTGGAAGTCCTAGAGAATAGACATCACTAAATAATTGGACGAGGATTTATGAAACATTTTCATTTTTATTCCAGTGGCCTTTAACCAAAGTGTAATGATCAAGGCTCTGATTATATGCTTCCTCACCAAGTCAATTTTAAATTTTAAGTCAATCTCATCAGGATACCCAAATAAAGGTCTGGTCCTGGTCCTATTGGTCTGGTGGGGAGGACACCGGATATTTAATTGGATTACTAGTTGCTGTCCAGAATTGTCAAACCTGATGATACACTATGCTTAAACAACACATGCATATATAGGTCATGAATCATTTTCTCTCTCCTCTTCAGATATCCCTCTTAAATCTTGAAATAATCTTTTCAAAATAAAACTTTATGATAAGATTTTTATGAAAAAATAGAGAGCATAGATTCAAATATTGCTCATAAGTCTCATAAATCATTTAAATTTACACCCTCCTGAAGATTATTTTTTTATTGGATTTTCATATTAAAACAGATCTATATGAATGTATTTTTCTTGATTATTCAGGAATATATGTTGGATTTTCACAAATTTATTAAAAATATTTTTTCATTTAGAAATTTGGAATTATTTTTTTAAGATTCCTTACCAGATTTTGGGTGGACCGAAAATCTGGGATCCAAGTTGTAGTATGGTTTCGATCCAACACAATTTCAGAATGGTTTTGGTGACAAAATATTATTAAAAATTACATCAATAAAGCATCCATTTTGGTGAAAAAAGATTCATGATATATTTTTTGTAATCCATAAAGAAAATTTTGAACTTTCATGTCAAGAAGTAATGTTTTTTATGATACGATATAAAAATATTAAAATAAATTTCTGAAATAAATTCATTAATTTGTATGACTTTTGACATTAAAATTTTAATAATAACATCAAGTTTCGTTTAGACAAACTCTTAGTAAGGAAAAAATACTCTAAACATTTTTTTCTAGAGAATTTGTTTGAATTGTGCAAATTCTGTGCAAATTTGTAGCATTTCGTGCGAATTTTAAAAATTGTGAGAATTTTTTGAATTGTGCAAATGTTGTATGAATTGTGCGAATTTGTTGCAATTTGTGAAAATTTTATAAATTTTGCGAATTTTGCTCGAAGTGTGAGAATTTGTTGCAATTTTTGCAAATTTTACTGTGTGCGAATTTTGTTCGAATTGTGCGAATTGTGTTAAAATTGTTTGAATTGTGCGAATTGTGCGACAAGTTGTTCTAATTTTTGCACAAAAAAGAACAGAACAAAGAACAAGGCCCTATGCGGTTCTTTTGACCAATTTTTTTGTTCGTTTCAAACGAACAAAATAGAACAACCATGTCTAGCTTCTTGTGATTTCATCTCTGTAGGGTGATGGATGTTTGAAGAGGGTGCTCGAGGAGCATAATGAGGTGCTTCTATTACTGACCTTGCATCTAAACTTACCAATAAGTCCTACATCTGCATTCATTGAACCTCTTAATCTCTCATTTTGGTGATTATTCGCTTATTGCTCCCCCCTCAAAATCATAAGCTTTGTTGTGTGGTCTTCTGATCCAATGTTTGATCAGATCTTAATACGGGTTCTCCCGCACATTTTATTTTAGTTAGTGCTAGGCATTGCTTGATGTGTGTCAATTAGATCACAACTATGTTGATTATGAAGTTTTGTTGCTTATGATGCACAACTCTGTCAATTAGAGCATTGTAGGTTTCCGTTTACCATATACTTCTCCTTTTCATGGAACATAGTCAAGTAATATAGGCCATTGAGCTCAAAGATGCTTAAACTTCATAATTCAATGTTCTTTAATCTTGTTTTTGTTCAAAGGGCCTCAGTATGTTATGAATTCAACATTCATGAGTCAATGTTCTTGAATGTTACGAATATCTGAGTTATCAACCATTTTGCTATCATGGTTTATAAGGGGCTAAACAAAATTTCTGTTTCTTCAGAAAAAAACTGACCTGTTGTACAAATCTCAATAGGATTTCCACGAATTCAAGATTATTTATCCAAACTGTAGTTGGAATAGGCACTTTGGAATAGGTTATTTGATTCATTTTCAATGCCATAATGTAACTTTCTAGGAGGAATGGGATACGTAAAATACTCATCTATATACTAATCTTCTCATCGTGAGTTACAAAACTTTCATCTTATAGATATTTACACAAGACTTAATGATAGTGAAATATATCTACGTTGATGTCACCTCATAGGGTTTGGAGGTTTTGTCAAATGATCCTTGTTGATTCTGTGAAATTGTATGTAAAAAATGAATGGTAATGATCAGTCTTGATTTTTTGAAGTTTTATAAAATTGATCATTGTTGCTTCTTGAGATTTTACAAAAAACTTATTTGGAAACAAGATCAGTGGGTGAAATAATTAATTCAAGGATTATGAGAGCTCATAGAAGGTATGGATAAAATCCAACCTCAGCTCTATGATTTCATGAAATCAGATCATGAAATATAGGTAAAAATAATAAAAGAAGATGATATTGGAACTAACTCTCAAGAGCTGGGCGATCTCTATCTTCCTCAATGAGAACGGGGACTGGTCTTGAGGCTAAGGTGAATCATCCACCATGGTCACCTAATATTTGAAAAATATGTGTGAATTTAATCTGATCATTTCAGCGTCGATCTTACAAATCGGTCTATTGCCTTATTTCAATGGCTCATCCTTGTGCCGTGTTAATGTTCTGAACATAATTATAATCACTTTTCATTTTGATTTATTTGTCCCAGAGATGATATTTAATATATATCTTGATATTTCAGACTAAAAATTTGAAGAAACTTCCAAGGTCTTCTGTAAGGTCGAAAATGTAAGTTTTCCGCATCATATCCTAAGATCTTCAAGAACTTGATTATGTATTTTATACATGATATTTGGTGGTTCCCCAGACTGTCTTACATCTATTTTTCTTTTCAAAGTCACGTAAATTTTATATTCTTAACTCGTTAAGAACTTCTGATTCTAAAATCATTGACATAAGTTAATTCTCATAAGAGGTGTATAAAACATTTGTATATCTACACCATTTAGAGTTATATTATTTTTCATCAGTATGATTAAAATGTTCACATAATGCATTTGTGACATTAATATGATATAAATGTGTCATTCGTGGGTTAGTACGGTTAGGCATATGTGACATTATCTTTTCATTAGTATGGTTTAACTGTCTTAATATTAGTATGATTTTTTATTGTGCCAGTCATGGGTGACGTTTAGGCAAGGATTAGGGTTTTTATAGTGACACTAATGGGTTGATGTTTGCGCAATCATGGTTTGTTATCAGGTCAACCAATGGGGTGTATTAGGTAAATCATGGCTTGTTAATTGGAGAAGTAATGGGTTTCTATTGGATCACAAAGGAGTTGTTACTAGTTCATTAAACATCATTGACTAGTTCAACAAATATTTGTAATTTGGTCAGTTATGGATCACCTTTGGTTTAGGAATGGGTAACTATTAAACCAATAATGGTCATTGTTGTTAGATTGTTATTAGTATGATAATTTTTATGAGGTTATTGTTTTAATCATGGTTATTGTTATATTAAAAATGATATTTATCATCTGACTGCATTATAATCACAGTATGTTGTTTATGTTGCTCCTTGGTGAAACAGGTTTATCAAGTAAAAGATCGAGTCAAATATTTACAATATAACATAAAATTAAAGGAGGTGAGTTCTTCTCAACTAAGCCCATTTGTATTTCTCCCAAGTAATAATTCATGTTATTATATGCATCTACATTCATTGCATAAACCTTTAAATTGCTAGGATGGAACACAGAATGTCCTCACACAAGCCGGATTTTGAAGTCATGTCGAGAGAAGATGATTCTAATGATAGTAGCATAGATAGAAAATGGAAAAGAACTCTCCTTGACGCATGTGTTGCATAAAGGCACTTTAAAATCTGTGGGACGACAGAAGTTCAAGTGCAACTTATGTAGTGTCATTTTAGATTGTAACAAATATCAAAGCGCATGTTAAATTGAAGGGCAAGGGAAGACAAAATCCAAGGGAGAGGTCAGTAGCTGACTACTTTAATGCATCAAGTAGTAAAAATCAGTATTATATTGGCTGTATAGTAGAGAATATGAAAAAAGAACTAGTGCACTTTATTTGTCGTTCCGATTCGCCATGGGCAATGGTTAGGAAGAAGTACTTCATAAGACTTCTCTGTAACATTGCACAATAAGAGATATGTATCCTATCAGTCTGGGCTATCAAAGCTAAAGCACATGCACTTTAAAAGGACATGAAGAATATCATATTGAGAAAATTGGCATACGTTGCATGTGTATCACTAACAAGTGACGCGTGGACTTCAGAGAAACAACATTGCATTCTAAGGGTGATTGTGCATTGGGCATATGTGGTGTGGAAAATGTGTGAGCTTGTGCTTGCCAAACACCAATTGAAAGGCCCCCACACTAGAGAAAACATGAGTGGAAGATCCTCCAAATTTTGGCAGAGTTTGAGTTGAAAACAAAGGTATGCATCACACTACGGTGAATAATATGTTTCTTCTCTCCTCGTTTTTATCATTATGATGTAATTTATGCAGCTATGTGTAGTGACTATGGACAATGCATCAAATAACAAGAAAAGTATTAGTATTCTAGAAGAGGAACTAAATCTAGTATACCCTCATTTTAATACAAGCAGCACGTGTTTGTGCATGGCGCATGTCGTAAACCTTGTCATCCAAGCCAGGCTAAACTCCTTACGTGTGACTAAGGCACCATCAGATCAATTCATTATAGATGATAATGATATCCTTGGGATGAATGACATTAAACAACTAAATGCTTGTGATGACTTTAGATCATCTATGTTGGGCAATGTTATACTTTGGCTGAGGGACATAGTCACTACAATACACGGGTTGACGCAACGTGAAATGTGTTATATATCATTGTGCGAGTGGTTTGGCCTACCAAACCAGATAAAAGGTTCCTTTAGGTTGTTTGAAAAGGTGGAATTCAATATGAGATGATGTTTGCCAATGTCAAGAAGAGGGACGTTCTTGACACATGGCACTGAATGTGTTGAAGAAACCTGTGTTGGTTGATAAGTGGAGGATGATCAAGGATTTCACAGGCATATTGCAGCCTCTTGTGATGACTACCGCCCTCGCTTGCCAATCCAAGTCACCAACAAAAATTGAAGAAATTATTATTATTAGAACTATAATGAGACATTGATGTAAAACAACGCGATGGAGTCGTCCAGTTGAGTTATATCACAGGGATTAGACGAATGCAATGACGTAAAAGATGGATGCAAATATTTAAAAATAAAAAAATAAAAAAGTGAAGCGTAATAAATTGTTGTCGAATAGATCGTCGGACAAGGGATGACACGTGAAGCCTAGGGTTGGGCAGGCTCCAAATGACCCGGTAATTCAATTCGATTACGGATGAAGAAGGGTGGCAATCACTGCCCGTAAGTGTCCACAACACTCGTCGCTTTTAACTCTAGACCGATACCAAGAAAGATAACCATATTTTCAACAATGAGTGGATAATCCCATATATAAAGAAAATCTCTTCGGTAGAGGAACGATGTCACCGGCACTAAAGGGAGTAATTAAGCTAAAAATTAAAGGGAGACGATGGAGAGGAACTTGACCTGGCATTGTTTAGTTTTCCACGTTCCTCAACGCCCAGAAGATCGACGAAGGAAACTGCTTCAGCAACACGTATCAGAACAAATATAGGTGCCTCAGAATAGTCAACATGTCCCTTTTAGAGGACAAACAAAGCACCCATTTAGGCAAAACCCAATCAGTTCATAGGTTCACCCAATTGTCAAGAAAACAGCAAGCTCCAACGTTGGAGAGATTGGTTCCCCACGAATTTGAATGGCAACAGCAATCATCATGTTCAATTGAAGAACTATCCAATTTCACGAGCAAGTAAATATTCTTCTTGCTCGATAATCCATGATCAGTGCTGGTCGGGCGAATTCACAGAGTGGGGAGTTCAGATGGAACAACCAACGATGGGGCGGCGAGAATCCACCGCAAGTGACAGCCCCTCCTAGTGAGGGAAGCAAGATTTCACATTGGAATTAGATGAATGTCAATAATACTTCCACGGGCAAGGGTGAGACTTTGATTTGGGCGTTGAGAAACCAAATAATGCATAAGAGATTCTCCACTCTGGGGGAAGACAATAGCTCACGAAAAACTTGAGAATCTGTCTTGGTGGTTATTCAAAGTTCTTCATCTATTCAACAAGAATCACGACGCCTAATTTTCGGAGTATTTCCATCATTATCAATTTTGGACCAAGAATGATGACATCACCAGGTGCCGTTGATGAGCAATCCTGGTGTTGTAAAGGACAGCCGTGGAAAGGTCACGATGGAAGAAGAACAGAGACCAATTGTTCCTTATTGGCGAGAGGAGGACATCAACACTTCTTCCACCGTTGAGTCTTCTTCCAACATTCTCAATCACAAGGGTACAATGTTGAAGAAGGAACACACAGAGTAACCTTGTTTCACAAACGATCTGATGGAATTCCGGCGATGACATACTCTTCTTTCACTATTATCTTCACGGGTAACCATCTCTCGATACAGATCTGAGATGGGACCCACTATTAGAAGAGAAAGAAAAGTAACAAGACCACTAACTTTTTTACCTTTCAAAATGACAAATCTCTGTTCTCCATTAAGGCATAACCCCTTTTATATAGGTGGGTGCCTTAATGGGTCATTAGGGGAAAGGTCCATGATGTCGGACGTCGTCGGGGACGTCCTCCGGTCTACCCTGAGTATGATGGCTCAGTGCCGATAAGGGAATGATGGTATGAAACGTCGACGGTGTCGTCGTCCGACGGGCAACCCTAATGGGTCAATGTAACTACGATGCGCAAGCTTGGATGGGTTGCTGGGTCACGGTGACGGTGGCCTCTAGAACCTCGTCGGAACGACGAAGGCGTCTACGGCCGAACGGAATCTATCTGTAGGGCTTGCATGTAACAGACGTACTCGTCCGTACTGGTAAGACACTCAAATGTCATAGTTCTCTCAATTAGTCCTCTCTCACCTACCTAGCCCGAGCGCAGAGTCGAGATGAACGAGTACTGCAAACAGTAATTAAACGAGCGGCGGGAGAGGACGACGTACCTCATCGGTGCGTGGCTCTTCGTGCAGGGCTTCATCGACATCGGCGGCGATTCAGAGTGGGTGGGGAGAGATCATGGCGACTTGACGGGCATGGTGTTGGAGTTGTACGTAAAGATCGGAGGAAGAGGAGGGTGAGGGTGAGGCCCTGGGCAACACGGCTCAAGCGTCAACTAAGCCTGGCGACGCGATCACCCGTGGAGATGTGCAGTCGAGTGCGGGCGATTGAGGCGAGCTGGTGGCGTGCCAATGGAGTGGCGCCACGGGGCGTCCGGTGAAGCTGAGCTCTAGGAGGGAGCTCCCGAATAGTTGGTGGGCAGCCGACGGTAAGTCCGTGGGGAATACTTGCGGTGATCCGAGATGACAGGCACAAGTCAACCTCGACCTGCTTCACAAAGCGAACTCAGACCGTCGTCCAAATGAACAAGTATGAGAGAAGGAACCCCGGAAAATCCTGATCTTGTGATGGCGCTGGCGGATGTTGACTGAGAAGAAGACGTGGGATGAGATTGGGGGCTCCTGGGTTGACCAGTATTCCCCGTCAGCGCATTATCATGTTGACGCATGTGCCGCTGAGTGGAATCGCCGGCATCCGGGGAGATCGACGGAAGTCGATTAGCCAGAAAATCTTTGCTCAACGACAGGAAATTTTGGTTTTAACGATTGGAAGCTAATTTATCCCGATAATCCTCTCGTAGGCAGCAAAATTGGAATCGTCCCGGTAGTCTTCCCGATTGGCAACGACATCTGAATTTTGGCGATAATCCGCAAGTAAGGCAGCAAATTCAGAAGTCTCCTGATGATCCTCCCGCCCAACGCATGTTTACCAGGATACGGTTGAAGATCTGCCCAAACACGATCCAAGGCCGATATCGTCCACCTCCTCTGAATTCAGGTGGCTCGGCGGGGGTACTGATCCTTCGCTTCACAGGGACCTTAAGATCCCAAAATCGGGATTGGAAGCTTCGATCGAAAACTAATAGTCTCACGGTAGAGAATCAGTCAAGATCCCCTTTTGGCGATCTTCCCAGGTTCGTCGTCACCTTCCCTCTCCTCCCCCTCTTCCTGTTGTATTCTTCTCTTGAACGAGGGAAAGAGACCAGAACGAAAACACAACACGATAACTTCTTGATTCTTCCTGGTCTGAAACCATTGAGGCGTCCCCCTCTTCCCTCATAATGGGGGAAGAGGTCAAACGATGCCCATAACGGTTGAGGCATTCCCCCTCTTCCCTTACAATGTGGGGAAGAGGTCAAACACCCCATCGTGTGTCAACAGGAGGGAAGAATAGGGTCCATCAGGGACCCTTATAAATGGGCCCCCAATTACACATTAAGGGGAAATGGAAATGAAAAGAAAAAAAAATGAAGAAGCACGGGCTCATGATCCCTCCCACGTCGATGACGAAGAATGTACAGACACGTCGCAAATGTGACGAAAACACAACCACCAGATGGGAAAACATAAAACACGAGAGAAAGAACGATTAAAACGAAAAGCTATAATCGAGCAATTTTCATCTGAACTTCGATGGCGCGGTAGTCGTCGTCTGTGATCCTTGATGGCGTGCGCCATCAGTCCAAGTGAGAAACCTTCCCCTTATGGGCAAATTAAAAAAAAACAATTACATCAAAATAAACAAGTGTCCCCCATAAAATTCATTATACATAACAAAATGCGTGAAATAAGCTGGGTAATTTACCTGATCGATCGTCAAGACGTGTACTTGAAGGTGAGGTTCTTCACATCAACTCATGCATCACGTCGTAGTTGATGGCACACTTGAATAGGAGCTTTTGATGGTCCTCCATCAGACATCTCGATAGTGTCATGCACGGTATCACAGATGCGACCATGTTTCAAGTAAATAGTATTATATCATCACGGAAGCAAATGTCCTTCTACAATGCTTGTCTAGCGATGAAGACCAAGATAACTAAATATGTGACAATCCTCACTCGTAACTAGGCCTTCATCGTTGCTGCACTAGTTGATCCATCTACGAAGCAACGTTCAATTGACCGTAACTATGGGGACGAGATCATATCTTATGTAGGGAATTTCTTAACTACGCATGGGGTCACTAGTGGTCAGAGCATGGTTCATTCAGTTCCTTCTGGGTGTTTTCTTCCAGCTTGGATAACTGCAGCTTTTTTTTAGTGAAGCACTTGACAAGTTATTTCCAGATAATGAGCATACACCCATCGTTGATCCCGTGTACGAGCTAGATCTCTACATTAGGACTCACGGGGACCAAACCATTACACGGGTGGAAGGTCACAAGTAGACATGGTTGTTCTATTCTGTTCGTTTGGAACGAACAGAAAATTCGCACAAACGAACCGCACAGGGGTGTGTTCTGTGTGCTGTTCTTTTTATGTGCAAAAATTTGAACAAATGTTCGAACAATTCAAACAAACAAACAAAATTCGCACATCCGAACAAATTCGCACAACCGAACAAAATTCGCACAACGGAACAAATGTGAACAAACGAACAAATTCGAACAAATGAACAAATTCGAACCAAACGAACAAATTCGAACAAGCGAACACAATTCGCACAAAAAGAATATAATTGTTTGGTAATTGCATAAAATGCTATTGTTGATCTGAGTATTACATGTCTTTATTTTCTCTCTCTTGTTAGCCCATTAAGGGCCCTCTCTAGTCAGCCCATTAGGGCTTCCTATAAAACCATGTAATCTCTTTCATTTGCTATCAAGAATTGTTCTTTTCTTGTTTACATGGTATCAGAGCCCTAACCCTAACCCTAATCTGGGTTTCCTGGGCTCGACCTTGCGCTCCGATCTTCGGCGGTTCTCACGACCGCCTGATCTCGCGCTCCGGTCTCGCCGTCTCGCTCCGGGCCTCCCAGCGCTGCGTCGTTCTGGCGTCCGCCGTCCCAGCGTCTTCGCTCCGGCGCCCGCCGTCCCGGCCAGCCGCCTCGGCTCGCGCCCTCCGGCTCGAGCGCCCGGCTCGCGCCCTCCGGCTCGCGCCGCCCGGCTCGCGCCACCTCGGCAACCGGCGTCCGGCGCCCACCGTCCAGCGCCACCGTCCGGCGGCCGTCGTCCTGGCGCCCGCCCGTCCGGCGACCGCCGTCCCGGCTCCCGTCGTCCCAGCGCCCGACGTCCCGGCGCCCGACTTCCCGGCTTCTCGTCGTTCGGCGCCGGCGTCCGGCACCGCCGTCCAGCTCCACCGTCCGGCTCCGCCGTCCGGCGCCCGGCGTCGGCGTCTGCGATCCCGGCTTCTCGTCGTTCGGCGCCTTCTCGCATGGTCTACTCTGCTTTCATCATGACGAACCGGTTGAAGCCCAGACCTCTTATCACGCCGGACTCGGCGCCGGTATCTCGCCACATGCATCTGCGGTGCCTCTCGAGTCCGGGGTGGTCGCTCCTCTGGACCATCCTCTTTGCCTCGGATGCCTCCGGATGGTATGTTTACTGGATTCAATCTCCTGCAATGGCACCAGATGCGTCAGATAACTTTAAAAGGGCGTCTCATGCGCCATCTTCTAGAAGACGGACCTTCCGACCGATCCCAAGTATTATGACTGGTTGGGCGTTGAGGGTAGTTCATCGTTGGCTCTTGGACAGTATTTCACCTAGTGTTAAAGGTGAATTCATGTCTCTAGAGTCGGCTCGAGCGATGCAGGAAGCAGCTTGAGAGCCACTCCAAGAAGCACAACATTGCGACTGCATGCGACTTGGTACATCGGGCGCTAACCTGCGTCAAGGGACCGGTCTATCATGGAGTACGATCACGGAGCTCATTTCGTTGTGGAATGAAATTGATTACTACATGCCGCTTGACCCCATTCGGTGGACCGCCAATATACTCTTCAACCGGGTTTTCCAGTCTTATGGGACTGAACACGGAATATGAAGTTATGCGGGCTCAGCTTATTCATCGAGACTGGTCCTACCTTCAAGGATGCGCTCCACGGTGTGCGGGTTGAAGAATCCCGCTTTCAGCAGGCCCATAACTCGGCCGGCACTTGTAGCTCATTCCTCTTCGTCGCACGCCCATCGCCGACTCCACCACCCGGCTCTTTGCCACGTGGTCCGACGGCTCGGACGGAGGATTCTCCAAAGGGTGATCCTTCGCTGTTTTGCAATTATTGCAAGAAGCGAGGTCACTCTAAGGAGACGTGCTACAAGCTTCAACGGAAACGCGCACAACCGAGCAACCTTGCTGCAGTCGCCTCGTCCGTGCCCCCCCCAGGTCAAGTGCCTATGCTGTACGGTCTTCTCCCGACTAGTGCCTCGCCCGCTAGCTTCACTCCGAAAGAGATGGAGCGTCTACGCCGCTTGCTTGATCCTCCAGTCGTGGGCTCATGCTCCTTGGCCCACGCAGGTATGTCCACCAGTCTTCCCACACCTACATCCCCTCCTGGCCATTCTTTTTCCTCTTCCACTTGGCTTCTTGATTCCAGTGCCACCGCCCACATGACCCCAAATCCTCGAGCCTTTCAAACTTATGCACCCGTTTCTGGCTCCTCCAAAGTTAAAACAGCCTCCGGCGATCTTCTCACCGTGGCGGGTATTGGTCGTGTGGCTCTTTCCTCTTCTATGCATCTATCTAAAGTTCTTCATGTTCCTCGCCTTACTCATCATCTTCTCTCCCTATCTAGCCTTGTTCGCGACTTGAAACAAGACCTTACCTTCTCTCCTAATTCATGTTTTTATCGTGATAAGGTGTCGGGGAGGACGATTTCTATTGCTGAGGAGCATGAGGGGCTCTATCTTGTTCGTCCTTGTTCGAGTTCTCTTGCTTTTGCTGCTGCAGTTTCCCTTCGGCTTCCCACGAGCGTTTGTGGCTTCTTCATCGACGTCTCGGCCATCCTTCTTTGCTACTCTTTATCGTCTTTTTCCTAACCTCTTTCAAGGTCATTCTGTTGACCGTTTTGTTTGTACTGCTTGTCGAATTGCCAACCATCATCGTACCACGTATCCTATCTCGTCTTCTCATTCTTCGACCCCGTTCTCCCTTATTCACACCGATGTGTGGGGCCTTCCCTATTCATAGTACTTCCGGTTCGGTGGTTATGCATCTTTATTGACGACGCTACTCGATTCACGTGGGCATATTTCTTGAAGAACAAATCGGAGATATCTCGTGTCATTCCTCAATTTTACTCCCTTATCCAAACTCAATTCTCTATATCCATTCGCCGCCGCTCCGACAATGCTAAAGACTACGTTAACATCACGTTAAGCACCTTCTTCCAAGACAAAGGCATTATCCATGAAACTTCTTGTCCCTATACACCACAGCAAAATGGCGTTGCCGAAAGAAAATTCCGTCACATCTTTGAAATGACTCGGAGCCTTCTCTTCCATATGCATTTGCCCAAGTATTTTTGGGAAGCCGTCTCCACCGCCATCCATCTTCTTAATCGCCTTCCATCTCGAGTGCTTGACTACTCCACTCCCATTGACCGTCTTCAGCATTCCTTTCCAACTCTCTCTCTCCGAACTCATCTTACTCCTCGTGTATTTGGATGTGTATGCTATGCGCCCAACCACCAACTTGGTCGTGATAAACTGGATCCCCGTGCTATCAAGTGTGTGTTTGTTGGCTATTCTTCCACCCAAAAAGGCTATTTATGCTATCATCCACCCTCTCGTCGGTTCGTCGTCACCAAAGATGCCACGTTTGATGAATTGCTTCCCTACTATTCCTCCTCCTCTCCTGAACCCTCATCGTCCCCATCTCCCTCCGATCCACTCGAATTCCTCATCCTCGTCCCTCTTCACCGGCCCCGCCCGACGTGTCTCCGCCTGTTGCTCCTCCAGCAATTGTGCCTCCCGACCCGCCTCCGGCCGCCGTCTCAGTCCCTCTTGTGGAGCCTCCTCCAGTATCTGCTCCTGCGCTCGACCCTTCTGCTGCACCTTCTTCGATTCCTCCGCTCCCTATCCGTCGCTGCCCGCCTGAAAAACGCTACGGTATTACCCTTGCTCGTCGCAAGCCTCGGCTTCCTTCTCCTTCTGCCCCGTCTCCCTCAACCTCCACCCCTCCTGCCACCTCCTCATTAGCCGTGCTGCCCTCTTCCCGTTCCTCTCCCCTCTATCCGTTGGCGGAATCTATCTCCTCTCATCGCCTCTCACCCTCTTATCATGCCCTTCTCACCTCCCTTGATGCCACTTCCCTTCCCAAGACGGTGGACATTGCCCTTTCATTTCCGCATCGGCGTCAGGCCATGGCGGAAGAACTTCAGGCTCTTGCTCACAATGAAACGTGGGATCTGGTTCCTCTACCGGCCGGGAAGCATCTCGTGGGTAGCCTTTGGGTGTATGCTGTGAAGCATAATTCTGACGGTTCTATTGAGCGCCACAAAGCCCGGGTTGTGGCACAAGGGTTCACTCAGAAACATGGCATTGATTATCAAGAGACCTTTGCTCCCGTCGCCAAGCTGAATACATGCGGATCTTATTGGCCCTTGCTGCGGATCGGGCTAGATTTTGCAACAATATGATGTGAAGAATGCTTTTCGCATGGAGAGTTGGTGAGGAGATCTACATGTCATTACCTCATGGCTACACTTCCTTAGTGCCATCGTCTCCGCGATCTGTATGCATGCTTTGAAGAAAGCATTATATAGCTTGAAGCAATCTCCTGCGTGCCTGGTTTGGT
Source organism: Wolffia australiana (assembly GCF_029677425.1). Classification (NCBI taxonomy): domain Eukaryota; kingdom Viridiplantae; phylum Streptophyta; class Magnoliopsida; order Alismatales; family Araceae; genus Wolffia; species Wolffia australiana. The sequence continues at coordinate 8,726,214 of NC_135851.1, read as the reverse complement.
CGTTTCACGACGGCCATGCAGCGTCGTGGATACCGTCGGTGTAATGGTGATCACACCCTTTTCTACCGCCATTCCACGAGGGGAGTCGCTATTCTTCTTGTGTACGTGGATGACATCATTATTACGGGTGATGATACGACGACCATTACTGAGCTGGCTATGTATCTCGTCGGAATTTGCTATTCGCCATCTTGGCTCGTTGAGGTACTTTCTTGGCATAGAGGTGGCCTATTCTTCCAGCGGGATCTTTATTTGTCGAGAAAGTATACGGTGGACCTTCTCTGTGAGCTTGGAAAGGAGGACGCCAAGCCTGCTTTGACACCGATTGATGCGAACCATCGACTTGGTGCCGATGCGGATGAGGAGCTTGAGCCGCCCATATAGAAGACTTGTGGGAAAACTGCTTTATCTCACCCACACTCGCCGGACATTGCATATTCAGTGGGTGTTCTGAGTCAGTTCATGCAGACTCCTCGCATGAGCGATTTTCATGCTGCTCATCGTCTCCTCCGTTTCTGAAGGGCACCATTGGCCGTGGATTATTGTTTCTCGCCATACCGCCTGCGTCTTGAAATCTACACCGATGCAGATTATGCCGGCTCTGTGGTTGATCGTCGGTCCACATCCGGTATTGCACCTTCTTGGGCGGCAATCTGATTACTTGGAGGAGCAAGAAGCGAAAGTGGTCTCTCGATCGAAGTCTTGAAGCGGAGTTACGTGCCCTTGCGCATGGTCTGTGAAGCACTTTGGATTACCTAGCTTCTTCGTGAGCTACGGTGTCGATTCCTCTCTGTCCAGCTGTTCTGCGACAACAAATCGGCGATTAGCATTGCTCATGACCCCGTTCAGCATGACCATACAAAACACATCGAGATCGATTGTCATTTCATCAAAGAGAAGCTTGAATCGGGAGATTTTTGCACGCCTTATGTTCCGTCCGCTGAACAGCTTGCAGATATCTTCACCAAAGGGCTTCATGCCCCTAGGTTTGAGGAGCTCTGTTCCAAGCTGGGTGTGGATAACATCCACGCTCCAGCTTGAGGGGGAGTGTTGATCTGAGTATTACATGTCTTTATTTTCTCTCTCTTGTTAGCCCATTAAGGGCCCTCTCTAGTCAGCCCATTAGGGCTTCCTATAAAACCCTGTAATCTCTTTCATTTGCTATCAAGAATTGTTCTTTTCTTGTTTACAGCTATAAATTCCAGAAAAATGTTATGCATAAAGTATAATTTACTGCGAATAATCTAATTTAGTATGACGTTATCTTAATTTACGAATCGCAAGTCATGAAACACCATAATCAGCATAATATTTTCAGTATAAATATAACAGTCATTAAATCTAGTGATAACAGTCATTAAATGCGAAGTTCTGTTCGTTTCCAGATTTGTTCTGTTCGAAAATCCGAACAGAACGAACAATTCGCTCAAGTTCGCACCAAACGAACAGAACTACCACCCCTGCTGCTGGGCCGGCCTTAATGGGCTTTTGGGCCGCCATTTCTGGCGTGCCGAACACGTTTCAGAACCTCAGCGTCTCGTCCCCCGCCGCTGACGCCAATGTGTAGCCATCCGGGCTCTTCACGCACAAAGAATTAAAATAAAATCAGAATAAAAAAACAGGTCGAAAGATGATCATATATAAGAAAAATGAAATCAAAAGGTATTGAGATGAAATAAAAAAAAGAACATAAAAAAGTAAAAAAACAGTTGAAAAAGAAAAGAGAAGAAAAAAACATACAGTCCAGAGGAAAAAATCAAAAGAAAAAACAAAAAGAACGAGATCTGAAGGCGAAGGATCATGCTACTGTTTTTTAAGGGCGACAAAGTGGAGAAGATCAGTTGACAGAGAAAAACACGAATCGAAAAACGATCAAAAGAAAACAGAAAACAGAGAAAATATCAAAAGAAGATAGAAAACAGATGAAAAACAAAAAAAGAAGAGATCAGAAGGATCATTCAAGCAAGAGGGAAAAAAAAGGGCAAAAAAGACAGAAGAGGAAAGAAAAAACAGATCAAAAGAAGGCAGACGCAGAAAAAACAATTCAGAAGAGGAGAAAAAGACGGAGCAAGAAGAGATGTGAACAAAATAGCCAACAGAAACATATCAGAAGAAAAAACAAGATGAGAAGAGGGAAAAAACAGATCAGAAGAAAAATAAAGACCAAGTGCTGAAGGAAAACGAGAAAACCGAGATTCGAAAGGATCAAGCAGACTGTATTCCGTAGAAAAAGCAGTCCGTAGAAAAATATCAAAAAAAGACAAAAACAGAAAATATACAAAAAAACCGATAGAGGAGAAAAGAACAGATAGAAAGAGGATTAAGATGAGAAAAACACTGAAAAACAGCTTAAAAACGGAGCGAAAACATGGAAAAATCAAGATCAGAATAACGAATAAACAGAGAAAAAAATTTATCCAAAGTGGAGTAGATCAGATGACAGAGAACAAACAGATGGATAGAGGATCAAGATGAGAAAAAAACGTCGAAAGAAGACATGACACAGGATCCGAAGATTGACAGAGAAAAACAGATCGACAGAGGATCAAGATGAAAAAATAAGGTCGAAAATCAAAAAAACAGATCGGAAGTGGAGAAAAAACTGATCGAAATAGGATCGAAAGAAAATATCAAAGGAAGAGAAACAAACAGCTCAAAAAATAAAAAAAATCAAGATGAGAATCAAAATCGGAGAGAGAGGGAATCAAAATCAGCACCTGCGCGAGGAAGAGGACGCGGGAGGTGTGGCCGGTGAGCTCGGCCATCTTCACCATGGAAGGATACTTCCAGAGAGTGAGCTGGTTATGCGTGAATCCGTGCGAGCTTAGCAGCTCCCTCTCGTGCTTGCTCCACTGCGGCGCGCACACCTGCGACCCCGTGTCCAAGCAAATGCATCGATTCAAAAAGCTAAAACGAGACATACAAGATAGATTTTTCCCGCAATCAAAAGGGCGAGGATACCTTAAAATGTCGGGAAGCTCCGTGATTGAGAGAGCAGAGAGCAGTAAGAGGCGAGACTAGAGAGTAGAGAGAACGAGAGAGAGACTCGAGAGAGCTTTCTACAGGCCGTCGTCGAGACTCGAGAGTGCTTGAGAGAACGAGAAAATGAGGTGGAGTGGGGGAGGCAAAGCGGGAAGCATTCCTTCTAAAGTTCTAAGTTTGTTAATTGTATAAAATACTTTACAAATAAATTCGCACACGGGTGTGTGCGAAGTTCTGTTCGTTTCCAGATTTGTTCTGTTCGGAAATCCGCTCAAGTTCGCACCAAACGAACAGAACTACCATGTCTAGTCACAAGTGAACACTCATATCACCAAGTGAACATTCTTGTCAGTCTCGGCAATAAGTACGCCCTCAAAGAGATTTTTCTCGCAGGTCATAACGCCGTCAACTACAAATGATTCAGAATGACAACATTAAAAGTGATACCTACAAAGATGACGAAGACAGTGACGAGGACCCGATGGTTCATTAGCCTGACTCTCTCTTTTTTTGCTTCCACATGTTGAAAGATTTAAACAATGTTTTATGTATTGATGGGTGATGTGCGATGAAAATCATCCTTTTTTCATCCAGCTATATTTTCACATTCATTTCTATAGTGTCTCCAAAGTTTTTACGCATAACTGTTTTTTAAAATACTTCATGTCCACATTAAATCCAATGTCTTTAAAATTTTAAAAACAATGCCTTTAAGTTTGAATATGATTACAATTATTATCTATGTAGATGAGAAATCAAACAATTATAAATATAATTTGTGACTCGAAATATTTTATAACATTCTAATACCCACGTGGATCCAAATGTTCTTAAAATATTAATCATACTGCCCCTAAGTTTGACTAACATAGTAATTATTATTTATGTAGTGGTGGAATCCAATAATTATCAATGTAATCATGATACTAAATAATGTCGCCCTACTATTAAACATGCCCCCAAGTTTGGATGATATTATAATTATAATATACGTAGTGGTGAAATCCAATTATTACGAAATTAATTTCACTCAAAATGAGATCTAATTGGAAGAAAGTAGAAGAAAGTTTCGGTAATAATCGAGGAGGATCTGAAATTTGGTATTATCTTTTTAGTACTCTCCGGAAGATAATGCGATTACGCTTTAGTAATGATGGAGGCAGAATGCTAGAAATTCGGATCAATCTTTGTCTTTGGAAATTTATCAGGCAGATTACTCGGCACGCATATTGAAAAACTGAAACGTACTTCGATTTCATTTTTAAAAAACGCAATAGTTGATCGATACGTGGTTTAGCAGATTACAACGCACGCTCATTGGTGAGAAATTCACACTCGTGGTTTGAATCTTACTTTCCAAACACAAATTAGAGGATCTTCCAAACACAAATTAGAGGATCGATCTATATTTTTGGTAATCGGATTGGCAGATTACACGGCATGAGCATTGAAAAGCTGAAACGTACCAGAGGACATTCAAAATCGTGGTTTAGATCTCATTTTCAAACGCGGGAAGAACTCAGGAAGCATAGAAACGACGATCAGTCGTAACAGATACCGACAAATGCGGAGCACTTCTCGCCGTGGAAATCCTCAATCTCCTAGAAGAGATCTGAGCAAAACTTTACGGAGAAATTCGGAGCAGATCACCGTTCGCACCTCCACTCAGAAACATACCAAATCACAGCGGATTCAAACACCCAATCGGAGTTTTCCAATAAATATACCGGATCCAAGCAACAGATTTAAATAAAACTGAACAAAACGGAGTAAAATCTCATTTCAGAGGCGATAATGCGAAGAGAAACCACAGCATCTATCAAAATTGCGCGAATTCACCAGAAATATTCAAAAAGAGTTACCAGACATCCCTAGCTTGGTCGAGGTGCGAACAAGGAAGAAGAACCTCTCCGAGAATATATAGCATCCAGATGAAGAGAGAGAAAAATAGGACATAGAAAGAGAAAGTAAAAGTCAACGAAAAGCTAGTCAAACTAGGGATCGGCAATCGTCATCCGTCATGTCACGTCACTGTGACGGTCACGTGACGGATGACGTGAAGGTGACCGTGACGAATCAGAGGGCCCGTGACGGTGACAGTGACGGATCGCCCATGACAGTGACGTGACGGTGACGGGGTGGTCCGGACGAGTGACGTGACGAATAATCCGTCACGGATGACGTCCGTGACAGAATTTTAATGTCTCTCTCTCACTCTCATTCGTTCTCTCTTTTGTTCTCTCTTTTGTTCTCTCTCTCTCTCTTTCGTTCTCTCCCTCTCTCGTTCTCTCTTTCTCTTTCGCTCTCTCTCTTTTGTTCTCTCTCTCTCTCTCCCTCTCTCTCTCTCTCTTGTTCTCTCCCTCTCTCGTTCTCTCTTTCTCTCTCGCTCTCTCTTTCGTTCTCTCTCTCTTTTGCTCTCTCTTTTGTTCTCTCTCTCTCTCTCTCTCTCTCTCTCTCTCTCTCTCTCTCTCTCTCTCTCTCTCTCTCTCTCTCTCTCTCTCTCTCTCTCTCTCTCTCTCTCTCTCTCTCTCTCTCTCTCTCTCTCTCTCTCTCTCTCTCTCTCTCTCTCTCTCTCTCTCTCTCTCTCTCTCTCTCTCGCTCTCTCTCTCTCTCTCTCTCTCTCTCTCTCTCTCCCTCTCTCTCTCTCTCTCTCTCTCTCTCTCTCTCTCTCTCTCTCTCTCTCTCTCTCTCTCTCTCTCTCTCTCTCTCTCTCTCTCTCTCTCTCTCTCTCTCTCTCTCTCTCTCTCTCTCTCTCTCTCTCTCTCTCTCTCTCTCTCTTTCTCTCCCTCTCTCTCTCTCTCTCTCTCTCTCTCTCTCTCTCTCTCTCTCTTTCTCTCTTTCTCTCTTTCTCTCTTTCTCTCTCGCTCTCTCTCTTTTGTTCTCTCTTTCTCTCTCGCTCTCTCTTTTGTTCTCTCTCTCTCTCTCTCGTTCTGTCCCTCTCTCATTCTCTCTCTTTCGTTCTCTCTCTCTCTCTCTCCCGCTCTCTCTCTCTATCTCTCGCTCTCTCTCTCTTTCCCAATCTCTCTCTCTCTCTATCTCTCGCTCTCTCTCTCATTCCCAATCTCTCTCTCTCTCAGTCCCTCTCTCTCAATCCCCTCTCTCTCTCTATTACGGAAATTTTCCTTCACTAGTGACAGTGACGCTGTCACCGTGACGGTGACGTGACGAAACGAGAAGGGGAGGACGAGTGACGTGACGGTGATGGATTTTTTGAAAATCCTTGGACGAATGACGTGATGGTGACGTGACGAACATTTCATCACGTCACTGTTCTTCACAACCCGTCACCATCCCGTCACGTCCAGGGCGTCACGTCCTGGACGTGTCGTTCCCTAAATCAAACATTGAGCAAGAAGTGACAGAATGAAAAATAAAATATTGAAAATAAAAAATTTCTATATTTAGTACCATCTGATGTGTTGAGTGAAAAATTTTGCCCCAGTACTCGGTCTGGTCTCGATGACCATAGGCGCTGTCTGCATCCCGGAGCTCCTAAGTTGATGCTCAAAGACAGAGACGACATCTTTCGCGGGGACGAGTATCATCCATGTATAATTTGGCAATGTATGCTTGAGCCACGCCTGCGAACTGCCGTTTATAGAATACTAATTTTATACATAAAATAGTAGCGTCAATGACATTGTTGGATCGGTCTACGAGCACAACCCTTGGGCTGACAAATAGAGCTACCAGATAGCCCTAGCTTCGTCGAAGCGTCTATATTCAAATAAAGAAGATGAGGAAGAAGAACCACTCAGAGAATATATAGCATCCAGATGGACAGACAAGAAAAAGAGGACATAGTAAGAGAAAGTGAAAGTCAACATAAAGCTAGTCAAATATTTAGCAAAATGTGACAGCATAAAAACATACAGAAAATAAATGTTTTTTCTATATTTAGTACCACCTGATGTGCTGACCAAAATATTTTGGCCTGGTCCTCTGTCCAGCCACGCCGACCATGTCTGCATCGCAGAGCTCCAACGATGATAGTGGACAATAGAGACGAGGGCGCCCACTATTTCTAAATGTACCAACGCCCACAGGGGCGAGCATGGACGAGTGAGACCTGTGTAAATTGGCAATTTACGCTCTATCCTTGCCTGCTTACTGTCATGTACAAAATACCAAAGTTTTAAATATATTAGGTGGCGTTAATGGCGCAGCCGGATCAGTCTACGAGCACGACCCTCGGGCCGGCAATACCGGGCACCATGTTTCTTGCCAACAAAAAAAATACTTGTCCGCTCCTGCCACCAAATCATTTCAGGTTTATTTATTACACTAATATAATATTTCAGACCCCACTTAATACATGAATAAAAATGCGCGGGTAATTCCGAGTCAGATGGTGGGATTGGACGGCCGGGATGGGGGGCGATCCACATCCAACGGTCAGGATTTCGTTGACCAAAGCTCTTAAAACTGCCATGAAGCTCCGATCTTGTACCGTTGGGGGAGTTCTTTCTCACTTCTGTGTCATGCGAAAGGAGGCGCCAGATGCAAGAGAGAGCGGCAGATCTACGAAGATCGAAGCCTGATCTTTCTCCAGAGGCTACAAATTCGAGCCACATTGCTCATTCGATCGCCAATTCTGCAATTTCTCCGCGAGATGTTGTGCCAGCAATTCAGCAATGTTTTGGAAACCCTAGCGGGGTGGATTTTGCTTCTTCCGCAAGCAGGTCGCACCACCGAAGAGCGCAGTCGGAGCTGGCGCAGCGGATCTCGGATGAGCTCGAAATCGGATCTGGTTTCGACGAGATGGGGTCCGAGGATGATCTGTTCTGTGCGTACGTCGATGTCGAGAAATTGGGGTACAGGGAGGAAGAATGCGGTGATTGGAGGCACAGGGGGGGTCAATCGGAGGGAGGAATAGAGTTGGCGGAGGGATTTGTGCAGAGAGGGGAAAATTCAGTGTCTAGATCAAAGCATCGGTGCAGTAATTCGGTTGATGGCTCGGCGTTGTTCTCATCCTCGTCGACGAAATCCGAGGGAGCTTTCGCAGAGGTTGCAGAGGCGAAGAAAGCGATGCCCCCCGACAAGCTCAAGGAACTCGCTGCCATTGATCCGAAGCGCGCGAAGCGGTAATCTTTTCTCATTGGTTGTGTTCATCAGCTTCTGATTTGATCGGTTAATTTCTCTTTTGTATTTTCTCGTCTTTTTCACAGGGTCGGGATTCGGGAATTTCCATCAGAAACTAAAATTTAAGCGTCTTAGAACAGTTTGAATTAACCAATGAAATTATTACGGAGAGAATCCCTTACTATTTTCGCTTTCGATCAACCAGTCCATTTCATGATTTTTTCCTCATCTTGAATCAAAAAGATAAACCTCTTTACATTCCAGTCATGGTATGATGAAATTTTTTCCTTGAACTTGAAGCCAAATTCCTCAGCGAAAAAAACCCGAAATACCCATGCAGCTATTTCATCATTTCATGAAATAATACGGATATTACCGACACAAAAAGTTCAAGCAAAACCCATCTAATCAGACTTCGGTCAAATCAGGGTTGTGCCTCGAATCAATTCATGGGGAAGGATACCTACTTTTGGGCCCCGTAGATTCCTGGAAATCAGTTCTAAAATTACATTTTTTAACCTGCATTGTTAATGAATGGAAGACAGAGAAAGGAGATCGCACTCTCCTTCACATTCAAAATTCCATAAATTCATGATTTTATCAGGGTTTTACTTGGAATTGATTCATGCAGGCTGTTTCTCATTTTCAGGCTCCGTTGATTCTAAAAATTGCATTTTTTTAATTTTGATGGTTAATGAATGGTAGACAAAAACGAAGATCACACGCCATGAAATTTGATAATTCAGAAATTTATGAACTGTAATAAATAAAAGTCAGTTTTTATTTTGATGCAGAATCCTGGCCAATCGGCAGTCTGCGGCCCGTTCTAAGGAACGCAAGGCCCGGTACATATCCGAGCTGGAGCACAAAGTACAGGCCCTTCAAACCGAAGCCACGACTCTCTCAGCCCAACTAACCCTCTTCCAGGTCTGCGCTGCTCGTCCTAAGGAACGGCACATCCAAGACGTGACGGGACAGATGACGATCCGTGACGGACGGACTTTCGCCACGTCACCATCCCGTCACACGTCCGATGAGTTTGGAAAATCCGTCACGTTCGCGTCACCGTCATGGTTTGCGGCGTCCCCGTCACGTCCCCGTCACCGGATGGCGCACGTGTGACGGTAAAGAAAACCATGCGGCGGAGAGAGAATTGGAGGGGCATATCTCCAATTATCTTTGGACGGCATTCGTTTGCGCGCGCGAATTAATGCAGGGACTTTTCTGCAAAGCCGAGAAATCGAGTTAACGACACCACGTGGCTAAATCTCGGCCGTTGAAAAGCTTAAATCTAACAATTTTTAAGCTTTTTTGGTCATTTTTTAAAATCCGTCTCGGCCGTTGAAAAGCTTAAATCTAACAATTTTTAAGCTTTTTTGGTCATTTTTTAAAATCCGTCTCGGCCGTCATCCGTGACGGCTATCCCGTCGCGTCACTCGTCTGAGGCCCTCCGTCACCGTCACGTCACTGTCACACCCAGTCCGTCATTGGTCACCGCCACTGTCACGGGCCCCTAATTTTGTCACCGTCACATCATCCGTCACATTGCCGTCAACATGACGTGTGACGTGAAGGATGACGGCTGACATTCCCTGTCTCGTCCTTCAAAAAACTTCCTAATTATTTATAGTTTCCCTAATATTCATTAGATTCAAGCGCTTACCAACTGTGCTAAAAGCTATAGTTTTTTTTCAATTTCTGTCATATCTAGAGAGACACGGCGGGATTGACAACGGAGAACGCCGAGCTCAAGATGCAGCTACAGGCCATGGAACAGCAAGCTCAGCTGCGAGATGGTGAGACTGCTCAATTAGAAAGATCTTAATTTTTGTTGTTGCTTTTTTTTTTGTTTGAGCAATTTTTAAGGTATATTTCGTGGTTCTTTTATTTGGGGGGAATACTGCCTTCCTTTCCCATGGTTCCTGTGAGGAATATCACCTTACTTTTCTTCCCAGTTTAATAGAATATTTGCTATATTTTTTTAATTTTATGGGGGATTATCATGGGGTTATTGAAACTTATTACCATTTATATTTATTATGGGGACAATTATCTGTTCAGTTTTGGGTGTTTTAAAGTATATTATCTTTTTTTTCTGGTGGTCGAGGGATTTGGATTTTAGAGGGAATTTTTAATTTTTTTTTGGGGAATTATCGCCATCCCTTTTTCAAGGTTTGGGGAAGGCCATTTGTGTTTAGGAGAGGATTATCACCTCACTTTTTCTTCCCACTTTAAGAGAATACTAGATATACCTCGGTGTTTTTCCATAATTATAACCCCATTTTTTTATTTTTGGGAGAATTATCCATTCGGCTTTTAGAAAATTATTACCTCATTTTTTTATTTTGGGGAGAATTATCCATTCGGTTCTTAGAAAATTGTTACCCCGTTTTTTAATTTTGGGGAGAATTATCCATTCGTCTTTTGGACATTATTGCCCTATTTTCTATTTGGGGGAGAATTATACATTCGGGTTTTGGGAGCTATATTACCCCATTTTTTTATTTCGGGGAGAATTATCCATTCATTTTTTGGAAAATTATTACCCCATTTTTTATTTCGGGGAGAATTTTTTATTACCCTATTTATTTTGGGGATCTCGTCAAAATCACTGCCATTCTTTATTTTTCCCCCGAATTAATCTTGGTTTTGGAAGGAATCATCCCATGTTTTTTTTGGGTTTTGAGACAATTTTCACCAATGGGCTGGGCCCGGCCCATTATTTACTGTGGACAGCTCTGAACGAGGCGTTGAAAGTAGAGGTGGAGAGGTTAAGAGTCGCCACGGGGGAGTCTCTCGGCCCAGGCCCAAACTTCGACCAAGTGGACTTCCTGGGCCCACCGCCGCCCCTCCTCCGCCCGCCACCTGTCAAATCTGAGAGCCCCCCTCTCTGACCTGTCCATATCCCGCCGCCGAACTCCATTTTTTATTCTTTTTTTATTTCCCCTCAAATTATTCTCGAATACCCAAAATGCCCACCATCTCGCCTGTACTTACCGACCCGACTTACTAATCCCGGTAATTACTTTTCCTGGATCTTTGGCGTCGAACCGTTCGATCCACCTACCATCTGGTCTGCGTCTGATCGTTGACCTCGTTGACCTGTGACGATGACGCTGGTCAATGCCATGTATGACCTCGTCTTCGGCGAGTGGCGAGAGGCGGTGTTCGTCGAGCCGAGTCCCTGCTCGATGGGTGGGTCTTGCAGTAATCTCTCTCCCGGGACGAAAAAACCATCCCTTCTGCTGGCATCCGTCGGGGTACACCTGACGGGACAGAAATACTAACACATCCTTTTATAATATTTTTCTCGAATTTTACATCAGATAGAATTGGGATGACGGAGTCTGGGCAGGATGGTTGGGGATAGAGAACTACAGCTGACATACGTCACGTCACACGTCACGGTGACGGCAACGTGATGGATGTCGTGACGGTGACGGTGACAAAATTAGGGGCCCGTGACAGTGACGGTGATGGATGACGAACTGAGTGTGACGGTGACGCGACGGTGACGAAGGGCCTCAGACGAGTGATGTGATGGGACGGCCGTGACAGATTTTTAAAAATGACCAAAAAGCTAAAAATCGTTAGCTTTAACCTTTTCGATGGCCGAGATTTCGGCATGTGGTGTCACTCACTCGATTTCTTGGCATTTTGCAGAAAAATCCCCGCATTAGTTCACGCGCGCAAAAGGATGTCGTCTAAAGATAATAGGAGATATGCCCCTTCAATTCTCTCTCATCTGCACGGTTGTTTTTCTCTTCACACTTAACGGTGATGTCGTCTGGTGACGGGAACGCCTCAAACCGTGATGGTGATTTGAACGTGACGGATTTTTCCAAAATCCTAGGACGTGTGATGGGATGGTAACGTGACGAAACTTTCGTCACATCACCGTCCGTCGCAGATCGTCATCTGTCCCGACACGTCCTGGACGTGCCGTTCCTTAGTTGGGGACGAGATATTCCAGTGATGGGATGGTTTTTAACGGACGATTTTCTTTTGGAATTTCCTTCTTTTACGATGTGAGTTGTGAATCCCTGCTCCACGGGCGGGTCTCGCAATCAAGCTCCCTTTCAACCAAGAAACTGTCCTCTTTGCAAGCATCGGACTTAAGACAACTAACGGCAACGGATGTACTGAAATTCACACAAAAGAACCGCATAGGGCCTTGTTCTTTGTTCTGTTATTTTTTGTGCAAAAAATAGAACAACTTTTCACACAATTAGAACAATTTGAACAAAATTCACACATTCGAACAAAATTCGCACAGGTGTGTGCCATGATCTGTGCATTGATCGAACAACCATGTGTAATGCTGACGCAAACCCCTGTTGACAGTGACGCTGACACCATGGACTTCGTCATCCGTCCGTCAACGATGACGTCACTGTCACGCAGAGCGATCTAAAGGAGACATACGTCCAATGGAAAGCTGCCACGTCATACTTAAGTGGGACCCACCTATCAATCTCGATCGATCGATTTGGGCGAAAACGAACGGTTAGTTAGGCCGGTTGTTCTTCTGATGAGGGTTAGGGTTTCAAATTTCGAGAGATATCTTCGTGTTCAATCGTCGGATCTGCGGTAAATCTCGTGGAGATCGAGGAATTTGATCGGTGTTGTGGGGGCCCAGACGTGATGGAGTTGGTGCGGCGCGTCAATCTTCCGTGTGCAGTTTGGCGAGACGCGGAGCGCAAGCTCGGGGATTTGGCCTGACGGTTCGGCTGTTCTTTGGTTTGGGAGAGATGGGATTCCAGCTCGGCACGATCGGAGCGCTCAGCCTGTCGGTGGTATCGTCCGTTTCCATCGTGATCTGCAACAAGGCGCTCATCAGCACGCTCCGCTTCTCCTTCGGTGTGAGATCTTTTTTTTTATTGCTTTTCGTTTGAATTGCTTCTGATGATCTTTGGAAGCGGGAATGTTTTTCAATGCTGTGATTTTTTTATTCTAGGAATCTGTGTGAAGGATTGTGAGATCTGTTTTTGTTGAGCTTTGTTTAAATTGCTTCCGATTATCTTTGGAAGCGCGAATGTTTTTCAATGCTGTGATTTTTTTATTCTAGGAATATGTTTGGTAGATTGTGAGATCTGTTTTTCTTGCGCTTCGTTTGAATTGCTTCCGATCATCTTTGGAAACGGGAATTTTTCACTGCTTTTTATTCTAGGAATATGTATGGTAGATTGTGAGATCTGTTTTTCTTGCGCTTCGTTTGAATTGCTTCCGATGATCTTTGGAAGGGGGAATGTTTTTCAATGCTGTGATTTTTTTATTCTAGGAATCTGTGTGGTAGATTGTGGGATCTGTTTTTGTTGCGCTTCGTTTGAATTGCTTCCGAAGATCTGTGGAAGCGGGAATGTTTTTCAGTGCCGTGATTTTTTTATTCTAGGATATATATGGTAGATTGTGAGATCTGTTTTTGTTGCGCTTCGTTTGAATTGCTTCCGATCATCTTTGGAAACGGGAATTTTTTCAATGCTGTGATTTTTTTATTCTAGGAATATGTATGGTAGATTGTGAGATCTGTTTTTCTTGCGCTTCGTTTAACTTGCTTCCGAAGATCTTTGGAAGCGGGAATGTTTCAATGCTCTGATTTTCCATTTTTGGATCCCGGATCTTCGTCCCGTTTTCGATCCGGTTTTGCGCCGATTTTGTTCTCTGCTGCTTAGCAATGGCGTGTAAATTTCGGATTGGATTTTCAAAAATGTGGAAATTGTGGTCGGCTCTTCTGATCTCTGATCTATTTAAGATTGATGCGAAATTTTGATGTCATGATTCAGTTTTAGTTATTCATGTTGACGCTGTAGATGAGAGAATATTTATCCCTGGTGCATCTATATCCTTAGATCTCATTAAAGGGAAACTATCTCTGAATATCAACGATGAATATTGATGGGATTTCTTTAGAATATCAACGATGGGATTTCTTCATCGTTTAATGAACGATTTGTGGGTATTAAATTGTAAATACTCTAGGAAACTCAGAATAGTTCTTAACATTTTTTGGGATGTCCTTGATCAAATTCAGAATATATTCCTCTATGGCGTACGGTACGCTATTCCTTTTGTTTACAATCAAGTAGTTTATATGTTCAATAACCTCTGTGTATTTATTTTTAAACTTCGTCTTCTCTCTAAGTTATCTAGTTTTTGAATTAGTAGAACTCGATGAATGGGTTCTTCTTCCTTTAGCCATGAGAAGGCTGTGTTCGAAACCTCATGAATCTGACGATTCGGGATCGAAAAAACCTCATGAGAATGCTGTGTTCAAAAACTCAATGAATGGGTTCTTCTTTTTGCATGGTTTCTGATTTTGAACGAAAAAAGTGGAACTCTTTATAGACTTGAGGCCTATTTTTGTGTAGAATTCTCTGCTTATTCCCTTGGCTTTCCTCCATGTAGATATTTGGGACTCTTTTCAACAAAGCTTTTTCTCAGTCATTACATTATATTGTTCGTCCTAACATGATGTTTTCACCTTCTGCTGCAGCTACAACCTTGACTAGCTGGCATCTTCTCGTCACGTTCTGCTCTCTACACGCAGCATTATGGCTGAAATTATTCGAGCACAAGCCCTTCGACGCAAGAGCAGTGATGGGCTTTGGCATTCTTAATGGCATTTCAATTGGGCTCTTAAATTTGAGCCTGGGTTTCAACTCTGTGGGATTTTACCAGGTTCTACAACTTTGTTTTCATCTCTTCGTTTGCGACATCGAAGAGTTTATGACACCGTCCCTTGATTTGGCTTCAGATGACGAAGCTGGCAATCATTCCTTGCACTGTGTTGTTGGAGACAATATTCTTCAAGAAGAGATTCAGGTTGGGATTTTTCACTTTATGTAGAACGACTTTCTTAACCTTTTTCTTCATTAGTATCGGTGAAATTTAGTACGTGGATGAATTGAACTAAATTATTTTGTACTAATGGATGCAGCCGAAACATTCAGTTCTCCCTCGCAATCCTTCTACTCGGCGTTGGGATTGCAACCATCACGGACCTGCAGCTGAATGCTCTGGGATTCACTCTATCCCTCCTAGCCATCGTCACCACTTGCGTTGCACAAATCGTATCCTATAATAGATTATAACAGGCTTGTGTTTTTTTTTGTTTTTTTACCTTTTTTGAGCCCCTCGTTCATTTTTATTGTTTTTTTTGTGAATTACTGGGATATAGATAGAGCTAAGCTTCCAAGAGTCATCATCTTCATCGTCATCCATTGGTCGATGACAAAGAGACATCATCACCGCAGCCATCATTATCCATCAACTTCCAAGTTAGTACAGAGGTTTTAATCATGTCCTTGTTTTCATTGTTATCTGGTTTCCAAGAGATGTCATTATTATTGTCATCATAATCCATCAGTTTCCAAGATAATATAGAGTATTTAATCCCGTAAAACCCTTGCATCATCATTTAGTTTCCGAGAGATGCCACTATCGTCGCCATTTAGTTCCCAAGTTAAGGTAAATCATTTAATCACATCACCTTCATCATCTGCGTTGTCATCGTCATCACCATCATCATGCCTCTGTCGGATTTGTCATCGTCATCATCATTCGTCCTAGTCACATCGATGATGACGGCGACGATTCTGCCATAGTCTGCCACCGTAGTTGAGCTTAACTGATTGACTTCAGATGACCAACACAATACAGAAGAAATTCAAGGTCTCCTCCACCCAGTTGCTGTACCAGTCCTGCCCGTACCAGGCCGTGGTTTTAGTCTTTTCCGGGCCATTCCTCGACGCGTTGTTGACCAACCAGAACGTGTTCGCCTTCAACTACACTCCCCACGTCCTGGTGAGAATAAACAACCCCCCCTCCCCACTATCTTGTGCGAAAAACCAAATTTCTTTCCACTCTAAATGAATTATCCCTAATTTATTTTCAGGGTTTCATCATCCTGTCTTGTCTGTTATCAGTATCCGTCAACTTCAGTACCTTCCTTGTTATTGGGAAAACATCGCCGGTGACTTACCAGGTGCTGGGCCATCTCAAGACTTGCCTGGTTCTCGCCTTCGGCTACATTCTTCTTCATGATCCCTTCAGCTGGAGAAATATTTTCGGAATCGCGGTTGCCATGGTTGGGATGATCTTATACTCGTATGTTTGTACGATGGAGACTCAAAATAAAGTCAACGATTCGTCTTCCCAGCTGCCCCAGGTAGGTCAAATTCCGTGATTCACATAGTTTTACTTTTTTATTTTATTTTATATTGCATTTTTCTGGTGATATACTTCTCTTAATTCATGGATAGAATCATTTAATTTGTTTCTTTAATACCAATTCATTTACCATCCTAACATTTTTTATACAAAGTCTTTCACCTCAACTGGTAATGTATCTATCCATCTATTTTTTCATTTTATTCTCTTTTCTCTTCTTGTACTAGGCATGCCTGAGTTGATAAGCGATCCTTTTTTAAGAACATGTTAGTTACTCCCGTCTATTTTGAAACTAGATGTTCTAACATCATATATTTATGGTTAGTTATATCTATGGTTAGTTATGTCAAAAAGATTATGTGGAATCTTTTTATCCTCAAATTTTTGAGTTTAGAGTATTTTAATTTACTATTACCATATTATTTGACGGAATAGAGGTACGAGGCAAATGAAGAATTATAAACTCCAAAAATGCTTTTATGTCTGGCATTCAAAGCCCTTTCTCGCTAGACTGTTTACTATGTCTAATATCATTGTAATGATCAATTAAAAGTAGAATTTCTAATAATTTTAATGGGCTTTGTATGATCAATTCTCGTCTAAATCAAGTTTTCTTCGCACGGCTATGTCATCCAACGTTAACTTGGATTTATCTATTCATCTAAATAGTTTTCATACTGTGTCTACTTACAAAGTTCATTTAGCATCATTACGCTCAAGAAAAATGAAAATTTTGCAAAAACAATTCTGCCACTATTTTTTGGAATTCAATATTTAACGAAAATATTAAAGCATTCAAAATTTTGCATTTTCTTGTGTTTATAAATGTTAAATTTAATGAAAATTGCTGGGGACTTAGTTTTAAATGTGCGCATGTACCGTTTCCCTTATATATTTACAGGTGGAGTCTGAATCAGATCCTCTTATCGAAGTTGAAAACGGGGGCAAGATCTCAGACAAGGATCTGAATGCATAAAACCCTGATTCTTCCTTTTTAAAGAGGAAGTATAAAGCTTGGAGAAATCTCCAAGAACACTGCCCACCTCTGCGATTAATAAACCACGGCCGCCAAATTGCTTGGCTTTTTTTGTAATTACTTTATAGATTTTATCCCCTTAATTATATCATTAATCATTGTTCTTTATTCTTTTTAGCGTGGACATTGTTTTCAGAGTTTATCTAGTGAAGTGCGAGGCTTCCCTGTTCTCATTTGGCTTGAACATTTCTAATGCCTCTAATTGATTGTCAGCATACTGTCTAAGTTGACTGTAAAATTAATGTTAAAATGTCTATGTAGTGGGAACTGCCAAGGTTGGTTTCATGGAGGACAGAAATGTCTAGCATCTAGAGAAGGCCATTGTTAATCTTAGTTATATTATTTTTAAAGTTGTTAATTTCAGTTTGGGGAGGTGCAAGGTAGTCAGAGTTTATTCTATGATGTTTTTTAATCCTTAGCCTATGAAAGAATTCTTCAACTCTCTCATGGAACTTTATTATAATTGACTACCATGTATATAGAATCCTCAATCCATGCAAGATTCTTGAATGACTCAGGATATGGTAAAATGTGAAACCCTAATTGTTACTCTAATAAGTACTAATATGTGATAGAAATGATGCCGAAAGTTGTCGAAGATGTTGTCCGTTCGGTTATCGAGATGATGTTCAAATACCTAGAGGTTGTCGAATGTTGTCAGTAACGTCGTCTGACGGATAAATCCCTAAGAGGAATGTAACTACGTGATGTGATGAACCCTAGGTAGATGTACGTGCAGGCCCCACCTCGTGGGGGTTCACTGAGCTCCGAGCTCCGGGGTGGGGCGACCGGTGACGCTGACCTTCTGACCCTCGTCAGAGCGATGACGGCGACTACGGCGTCGAATGGAATAATTTCGTAGACGCTCACACGTAACGGACAGGCTCAGCTCGTACCTAGGAATTCACTCAATTCGTAGTTTTCAATACATAATTTCATCTATCCTAACCCAAGCGCGGAGGAGTGCAGCCAAAAATATACTGAAAGACGCGATTAACCTGACGAGCAAGAGGAACGACGTACCTCGTCGGTGGCAGCATTCATCGTCGGTGTCTTCGTCGGTGCACGGTCCGGTATGGGCATGTAGGCGAAGGCGTGCCGTTGACGGGCATGGCGTGGCTCGATTGGCGATGATGTCGCGTCGCAGGAGCGTGATGCTAGAGATTGGAGGCGAGGATGGGTTGGGAGAGGCGCCCGATGGAGAAATGGCTTAAGCAATCGACAGGATCCGGCGGAGCGACCTGACAAAGGGTCGGTACGGGCGGAATCGAGCAGCGGTTGCATAGGACCCCCCTTAATACAAAATTGAACATAAATCTTGACGCGTATTCGATGACACGAAACAACATTACATGTGACAATACGAACACGGACACGACACGATGGATACGGACATGACGAAAACAAACAAACGAACATGGTAAAATGACAAATAGTTGAGCACGGGACGGCGAACAGTTCAAAACAGTCGATGGTGCGGTCGTGCTTTCACCCGAGTTGTTAAACCTGGGTGTCTTCACTGTCGCCTTGGCGTGCCGGTCAGATGGAACGCAAATCAGCGGCCCGTCGATGACGATGATGGTGGTGCAGAAGACGTCTTCGACAGGATGGGCTGGCGCGCTCCATCAAGAAATCATCGAGGGACAACTTATACATTATTTATATTATAATGGTGAGAAATCTAACATCTTCTTCCTTGAGTCAATATATTATTATATATATATGGCAGACAAAAACATCTTGACACATAGTTACCTTCCCATACTCGTTTCTACATCTCAATTAAGATTAATTTAAATCTCTTGTCTGAGACTTGTAGGTCAAAACATGATACCTCGTCCCCAATGTACCTTTGGTATCTTTGGTCTAAGGACTATTCATGAATCAATCTGATTGGCAGTTGGGTAAAATACTATTCAAGGATTCATATGGATCTATCAGTAGTGTCTCCACACATATGGCTATTGGATCGGGCATATTCATCGTATGAGTAGAAATAAGCAGTGTTATTTATTCAAATATTTAATTTACATCTCAAGTATCCTTCAAGTATAAATATTTAGGACACATTTTCAAAGACATGTGATCAAAATGATGGTATTATCACAATTCACTCAACAATAGGTAGAACTTGTGATTCATAGGTAGAATGGTGATATAATGCAGTATCAACAATAGTATAATAAAGCAATACACCGGCAACGAGAACATTGTCATGTGCCAAACAAAAACCAAGTATAGCACAAATTTTAAGGTCAGCATAGAGCTAGAGTCAGTACAGATCTCAGGGTCAGCACAGATCACGAAGCAGAAAAAACTCTAGGTGGTACAGATCTCAAAGTGTCCCGGATTTCAAGGTTGAACTTAGCTCTAATAGTGGTATGGATATAAGAGGTAAAAGTTGAGAAAGAACCGAAGTGGAAGAAGTGAAAGAGAAGAAACCCATCGCCGCGCGAAGTGGAAGCACAAGAGAGAGAGAGAGAGAGAACACAAACAATAGGCTAGATTAATTTAAAGGAGAGATTACGTACCCTTACCTAAGGTTAAAGAAAACACAATATAGAGATATCCAAATGGGATCAAGATGACATAAATACTAAGATAGATAAGGACAGTGCATTACGTTCTGTAGGCCATGTCACACTCTTACACAAGGTTAAAAGAAAATTATAGACATAGGAAAGGAAAGAAGGTGAGATTTTTTTAAGAAACTTTCATCTAATAGACTAAAATTTTGAGAAGGAATATATCATCCTCATACATATGCCATGATGCGAACATCTTCACATTGACAAGGATGATGTCAAATACTGACATGATATTTGTTTTAACATAAACTTCTATGCCTCGTTTAAGTTCATTAAAATTAACTATGTTAGTCATTATTCATGTGCTTCTAAAGGAGTCCAAGGGTATGTGTAAAGATTTAGCGAATCGAGACGAGATCATAATACAAAGACCACTTATCTCAAAACATATATTCTAAAAATTTCTATTCATAGAATTTCCGAGAAGTAAAACAAAATATTTGAATAGAATAGCAATAACTGCCCCCACTTAAATGGTATGCATGGTTGATGGTTTGATAGTTTGGAGATGCTAGGGGGAGATAATGGATAATCCATTAGTAAAGCCACATGAATAGATTTATAAAAAATTATGAAAGTTTTTATACCTTGAAAAGGAAAGGTTGACTCATGTCAATCCATTCATATCCATCAATAAATGTCCATCCCTATTAATCCCTTAATCCATCTCTATCTACCCATCATCACTATCCATGTATCCCCCTTATCCCATATATTATTTTATTCCCTTACATATCAACCTCTTCTTCTTATTGTATTATTAAATTATAAAATATATTTTCTCTTTCCCAGATTAACATTTTAAAAGGCATTGAATTCCTAATATATATTCCCAATGGAGACAACCCTTTCTGCTCACTATCTAGTCAAATTCTTTTGTGAGTCAATGTTTATAGATATTCATTGATGAACTCAAATAAAAATGATAACTATTACCCCAATTTTAATTTCATCACCCATAAATTAAAGTATGATGGATTAAGAGCTTCTAGCTGCGTTATTTATGTTTAAAAAATCTAATATGACATATTTATAACTAATATAATTATATTTGTTGATCATTTATTAGTAAAAATACTTATGCGTATGAAGTAAATAAATATCGACTCATCAAGTGAGTCTTCTGCTTCAACAAATCAACTCAAATACTAGAAACAGGAAAGTAGTGAGAATTAACTGGAAAACTATGTGATGCGCAATTAGAGAATCTAACCCAATGAGATTACCAACATTTTCCATAATGAACAACAATTTTCCATTTCAAGCGCCATTATATGGCTTGAATACATTATAAAATATTTCAACTATGGGATACCCATAGAGTATGTGACTTCCAAAAAAATTATAAGAATAAGAAGATAATGGTGTGAAATAGCTTAGTTTTATTGTGAATTATATCCCTACGAAAAAAAATAGAGACACAAGCTTAGTGCCTAGACTGTTATTATTGGAAAAAATGTGAGGCCCTTGTGAGAAGAGAGTACCCATGAAAAAGTTGGGTAGTGCCATGATTTGCATCAACCCTTTATGTATCCATATATTAATATTTCATTTAGCTCAATCGTTGCATACCTTTTTGCTTATTTGATGTAATACGAAGAGCGCCGGGATCGAACGGCTCGTATTACGTCACAGTAATGATGAGAAATGGAATTCGATAAGTTCGTTTAGATGAAATGAATGTCGTGAGAAAACCCGGATGAGCAATAAGAGACGACTACGAATCAAGAGGGACGATCGACGACGTCCACTAAGAGAGATATTGATCTGATTAAACTCCCAATGACCCTTAAGACCAATTAAGGACGACTACGGTGTAAGGGGCATCTAACGGCCCTGATATGCTCCAAGTCTAAGGATTAGTGAGTAATCGTTTACCACAAAGAATTCCTATCTCTCGACAGGTGGCTAACCTATAGCAGTCAGTATCGTAATCCTAGGCAGAGGAATCGATAGCGGGAGACGACACTGCAACAGGTAATAATAGCGGGAATTAATGGAGGAGAGACGAGCAGGTACCTTGTTGATGATAGTCCACGACAGCGTAGTTCGGTTGGAGGTCAGGCTGATGAAGGAGACTCGACAAAAGCAACTGGCGTGAGGAGGGCGGAGACCCGACGAGGCGTTGATGGAACAGGCCGACGACGGCATGCAGGCGTGCAGGCGCAGACGCACACGTGTGCGGATGCGCGTGCGGCGAGAAGGTGGCCGCGGTGGGGGAGGGCACGGGTGCGCAGGGACGCGGGCGCACGCGGGCGCAGGAGCGCAGGGGCACGAGCGCACAGGGGATGCGGGCGCGCGGGTGCGGACGCGCTGGAGCGCGGGTGTGGACGCGCTGGAGCGCGGGCGCGCGGGTGTGGTCGCGCTGGTCGCGGCGCACTGGAGTGCGGGCATGCAACCAGGGCGCAGCCGCACGGGCGCGGGCGCGCCGAGCGTGGGCGCGCTGGGGCGAGGGGCGCACCGATGCAGCGCGTTGGGGCACGACGCACGGGGCCGAGCAGGGCGCGCGGGTGCGGCACACAGTGGACCGGGCGCGGGCGAGGGATGCCCGGATGGTGTTGGCGGTGCGGCGGTGACGGAAATGCTGGACTCGGTGAGGTCGATGGTGACGGCAGAGCAAGAACTCTGAATCTTGGAGAATAACTGCCCAAGAACCTCAAGAAGGAGGGCGGTTTCTTGATTCTTGGAGGTTCTTGGAGGCAAGAACGAGGGATCGCTGGCGGTGAAGTTGGCGACATGACTCCGGAGTAATCTCGACCAGGAAGTGTAGCGACGACGACGTTCACGAACTGCAAGGTTGAATCTTCGAGGTCGACCTCGGAGTAGTCTCAACGAGGAAGCGGTGAAGACTCCCAAGAACTGCAAATCTTGGATCTTTAGCTTCGACCTCGGAGGAGCCTCGACGAGGGCGGTGTGGGCGACCCACGGAGTAGTCTCAACGTCAGGTTGGGAAGGCAGACACGTTCCCCACTACTTTCTAAAATTCTATCTATCTCTATCTCTCTAAACTCTAAGGTAGAATAGGAACACAAATTTTCAATTCAACAAAAGCCTTCTTCCACTTGGGCATGCTATCCCCTTATATAGTGAGGATAGGTGCCAAGTGACGTCGTGTAGAGGATGAACCGTCGCTAGACGTGGTTCGACCTCTATTCAACGGTTACAAGAGAAAAGAAAAACACAACATGGACGAGGCCCAAAACACCAACGCAGTCCGTAAGGTCCATGAACGAAAATACAATCAAACAATACAAAATAAAAATGCGAAAATGGGAAGATACTTACGCGGAGTATTTAAACCCCGGATGGCGAGCGTCAACGCGAGCAGCCCGGTGTGGTTGGGCTCATCCCGTCCCAGCGTCAACTGGATGGTCCCCCATCATTATTTGTCTGTAAATGAGTCACTCTTTCTCTCTCTCTCAAGCTTCCAGTACCATATAGAAGCCAAAATTAAAAAACTGACATCAAAGATATGATGCATCACTTTGTGTGATGACTAGGATGACTCATGTTTCTAAATAAAAGATGCCTTTGTTGAAAATCTTAGGTTGGCATGCACCAAGGAGACTATTCCCTTAAAAAGAATTATTCTTCAGCATTTTATATATGGTTAGCTAATGCCAACTGGAGTTCAATTTTACTAATTAAATAAGTATTCTGTGCAAATCCAAAGTTTGTGGAATGCCACATGGGTATAAAACCCAACTAAAATTTGAAGAAAAATTATACAATACTGACCAAAACATACCAAATATCTTTTGCACTTGACACTTCATGAATACTAAAATTAAAACACGCATCTTATTGTAAAATAGGAACACTTAATCAAGGACAATAAACCATCTTGGTATTAAAAAATATTCTCTAATGTTTTCAAATTTACGATCAGAAAACACTTCATTTGTACAATAAATTATTCAATTACCTACAAATAGAATGGCTCATTGAATTATTTTGTTTCTCAAATAAAATATTCAAACATCAGGCTACACATGGTTTTTTACAATAAGGCTTTATAATCGCGCAGAGTAATTTGGAGTAACAAAAGGCTGGTATTGGAATAGTGTTTGCACCAATATGATATTTTGATGTACTAAATTCGTTTGCATATTTTTTTGATGTATTGAATCAAAACAATTATGTGAAATTTGATGTAACTATATGTTGCTTGGCTAATAACTATACTAAAATTGTTTATTATGTCAAGTATGATATGCAAACAAGATCATCAAAACACGCTATAAAGTTCAAATGATGTGACCAAAAGCTCTACAAATAATCAAAGCTAGACTTTCTGATTTTTCACACTTCAACAATTAATAGATGATAAATATTCATTTTGGTCAGTTATACGCAATAATGTGTCCAATCAGATGAAATTAATCTCAAATATTCGATGGGAAATTAATTCATATGGATGGAGGAATGATGATATAACAAATGAATTTTGAATATATGAGTGATACTAAGCACATAGTTACATAAGAAATTAATGCTATTGAATAAATAACAATATTACTGAATGGACCCAATCCAAACTACATATTCCCATGCTATTCGTCTAAACATTGACCAGTTTAGCCACCTGTTTTAATAAACAGGTGCATTTAGTTGATCATGGTATTAAAAAAATGACAGCTGTTTAATGCCGGTTAAATATTCAATGAGAAAAATATTGTTTATTTGCAAGAAAAGAGCAAAGGGCATTTATCATAATTTAATATCTGACAACAAAAAATAGTAAAATTTATTTCAAATCAGGTTAAGGCATCCCCATTTTGGTAACTGAATATTGAAAACCTTCAAAATGCATTTTATTCCGTTTTGGTTTCCCTCCATACGTCTGTTTCACGGCGTATTTAGTTTGATGTAATTTTGATGATGAAATGCGCCACTTTGATGTAATCGCGTAGGACGAGACGGGTCTCGGCCATGGAGGGGAGAAGGGACGATCGCGTCCAATAGCAGAATACTTCCTGGCAACCCGCCTATAGGGAGGGTCACCCTATTTAAAGGGAGCACACAGAAGGGAAAAGACAGAACTGCCCTTAAGACGTGTTAAATATCAGATCATATTTTACAAACTTAAGGCATCTTAAGACATCATCCCCACTAAGAAATGCACATTTTCTCTTACTGGATCATACTTCCACGAAAGAAATTGTTGATTTCACATCCAGCAACCGATATTCTTCAATATTTCAGGATGGAAAACAATTCATTATGATTGTATAATCATTATAAAACCATGATCTTTACTTTACAGATTCATCTAAATCATTATGATTATATAATCATTATAAAACCTTGATCTTTACTTTACAGATTCATCTGAATCATTATGATTATATAATCATTATAAAACCTTGATCTTTACTTTACAGATTCATCTGAATCATTATGATTATATAATCATTATAAAACCTTGATCTTTACTTTACAGATTCATCTAAATCATTATGATTATATAATCATTATAAAACCTTCATCTTTACTTTGCAGATTCATCTAAATCATAATGATCATATAATCAAGTGTTATAAAACTATGCAGTCTGAACTATTCATCAGGATAACGCGATGGCTCACAGATGGACGGCTGAGATTGCACGGCTTGAACTACTAAAATCTCTATAAATACGTGGAGTCCGCCTCAATTCAATTTAAAACCCTAGTTCTTCAGAAGTGTAGATTCATGCTCGGCTACGTCGAAGAAGCACGTTCCTGCCAAGATTGCAGCGTCTACCAAACGAGTTCTAATCGTTCTAATCTCTTCTGTTCTTCCCGATTCTAGCGTTCTTCGAATCCAAAGTTATCGTACCGAAATTCGTTTTGATTCCTCGAGATTTCCTCCATTTCTCAAATGGAATTCAACAGCCGAACTTCAATCACGCTTTGACCGATTACTTCGTGTCCTCTACATCGAAGTGTTTTTCTACATCAATGCAATTATGGATTTCTTCGATGCAGATTTCCATGCGTGATTACCGCGTGTTGCTTACGATAGGCGTTGCACCCATCGCAGATCTATTAAAATGGTTGTGTCACCGTAAGCATAAATCAATATCACTTATCAGTGTGTGGGGCAAGAAGTTGCCATTTTTTGTTGATGACTCTCTTCAATATAGTCATGAATGAGAGGCAGCATCGCTCCAATACTCGTGAATTTTCTACCAAAATCTTTGATTTGCAATCTAATCAAGTTCTAAATTTTAGCTGAAAACAAGATTTTGAGTTCATTCCACCTTGGCAATTCCTCCTACGCCCGGTAAACCGCCGCTCTCTGCAACCGTCTCTCGAACAAACCTGATATAACAAGGTCAGTAAAGATCGAGATCTCCATTCTGAGAGAGAGAAAAACCCTAAAGTGGGTAAGAGACATGCACCTGGCTAGCTTGTCATGAGAAGATTGAAGAACGTAAATTGCAAGTACAAAAGACAGCAGAAGACCTGCACATTGGTAAAAAAAAGCAATTTCCAATCTTTTTTTTGATCGTGCCTCGTAAGGTTGGAGGAAGAAGAATTTTATTAAACTTGATGAAACAAAATAATGAACCTCTTATCTTTTCAAAACGATAAGAATCTCAGACATCAAACAACATATAATTTGGTCAACGCTAACGGATGAGATGAATTTACACGTTTGAATTGGGCAATCCATCTTGCTTATTAAGAATTCAATTGGGCAAACAATAGACGATTATTGAATCATTTTGCCCAGCTGACAGAAGGAGAAGCCCAATAAAACTTGGTTGCACAGTTAGCTAGAAAAATAGCATTTATTTCCTAGCTAATCGTTAATCTGACATTGCCAGGATGAGGACCCGCAAAAGATTATCCAACTTTCAATCTAGATAGTAATTTTTTTTTTTTTGAAGAAATCAATCTTGATGGAAAATGTTAATTTGTTTTGACAATATTGAAGGTGGATTTGGTTACCTGATCCAAAAAGGACATAAAATCCAGCAAGAACATCCACTTCAGACTGCTCAATCCTGTCAAGAACATTGACAATTCACATCTTTTCAATGTGTTAATGAGATGGAAGCATAGTCATGGCCATACCATGTGTATCTAATCAGTACGTGCTTTGGCCAGTGTTCTGGTGTCCAGAATTGCTTCCTTATGTCTGGATGAACTTCAATAACTGCAATTTTTGTTTTTAGATTATGATTATTACGATGTTACAATGTTTGATTACAACACTTAACAACATGCAGTCACCACATCTGAAATATACATCACTTCTATAAAACTGGCAATGGATAAATGAAAGATCTACGGCTACCTAGGGTTAAAGTCATTGATGATGATGTTTAATGGCCATCATCATATGGTTTCCGAGCTAAGGTATAGTTTGACATGCAGTTTTCATCCTCAAACCAGTTTCCAATGGCTATCATCTTTGTCATCATTATCATCATAATTTGTTTAATTCCACGGCATCATTTTCAAGCCCCACATGGATGATGATGATGATGAAGTCATCGTCCGCGGACCCTATCTCCGCCCCGGCACAAGGGTATTTGATCATCTTGTGTGTCAGATGTTTCAATTTAAGTTCATCATTGTCATCATCTTCATCATCATCCATCTGTTGAATTCCACAGCATCATTTCAAGCCCCACATGGAAGATGATGATGAAGTCATCATCTGCACAACGGTACTTTGGTCATTTCGTGTATCAGGTGCTTCAATTTCAGTTCATCCTTCTTGCTTATCATCCTTGTCATTATCATCATCATCATCATCATCCATCAGTTGAATTCCACAGCATCGTTCCAAGGCCCACTTGGATGATGATGACGTTGATAATGATGATGAAGTTGTCATCATCTGTGAAGGGTATTTTGGTCATTTGATATATTGGGTGTTTCTATTTCAGTTCATCCTTCTTGCTTATCATCGTTGTCATTATCATCGTCATCATCATCATCAACATCCATCTGTTGAATTCCACAGCATCATTCCAAAGGCCCACATGGGTGATGATGATGTTGATAATGATGATGAAGTTGTCATCATCTGCGAAGGGTATTTTGGTCATTTGGTGTATTGGGTGTTTAAATTTCAGTTCATTCTTTTTGATGTCCAACAAAGAGGAGGGATTAAATACAAAGAGAAAAACTACCCTAAATGTTGAATGACAGAAATACCCCTCACAAGACTTTACGGATTGTATAACTAGAAACTGGGATTTAAAGGCGAAAACAACCCTAAAATCCAAATTGAAGCACTTCTGGGAAATATCGCATTTCACAATTTTGACAGTCTATAAAACCCTAAAATTTTCAGCAACAGGCAGGCGCTACAGACATTGAAAGGCGAAAAAAACCCTAAAAAGCAAAGATAAGCAAGAATGTTTAACAACAGAAATATCAGCATCATGTATTTACTCTAAAGTGTTAACTAGAAACTTGGTTTTAATAATGTTTAACAACAGAATTTCTGTTTGGGGAATTCAAAATTAAAGTGAAAGTCATAAAAAAATGAATTGCGGTTACATACAATGATGAGGCATATCCACAACTTTTGCGGTGACACCGTGCAGATCATTTCCTGAGTATTTCTGGTAAATATCACATTTCACAATTTTTAATGAATATAAGTCTTACAATATTGAATAAATTTATTGAAAATATAAGAGCTGAGTCTTACCAATTGTACGTCAATCATGGGGACTTCTGAGCTCTTTCGATTTATCACAAAAAGCCATGGAATGAGAAACTTCTCGTGGCCCACTTGAAACGAACTACAAGAAATGTGTAGAACAAAATTTAATAGCTTGTGTAAATAAAAATGAGAAGAGATAAATAAAATTTTCATTTACTTTTTTGATTAAGCAGGATAAAGCAGTTTACTCCAAGCTTGAGATTTACGTTATATAAATTCAATTGGTTGTTGGAATTCAATTTGGCCCCCTAAATTGAACTGATTGTAAACTGGCATAACAAAGTTACTTGATTATTGACTCCCATAAATAGCAAAGTTACTAGATTATTGACAAGAATTACACAGATTGTTTTATTCCTTGTCATGTAGCATCAAATCAAAGGCCGATTCAGAAAACCAGAACACTGATCTTATCTGCTTTCTACAGAGGAGTCTCATGGTTCTTTACTGAGGAACATTCAAGAACCCTAATTTGAAGTGCACTCTATCAAGACAATAAATGTGAATAACTTAGGGAGACAAATCAAAGTTTTTCTTTTGAATGAAACGAGGGAAGATCACCCAAGACAGTAATGTTACTAGATAATTTACGATGGATCCAGAGAATTTCACATATTGTTTCTTCGCGTTTACATTTAACCTCATATCAGAGATAAATTCAGAAATAAGAGCACTGACTTTGTTTACTTTTACACGTTCATGTAGAGGGCATGGAAGAGCTAATCTCCAGTATCATGAAACTAGACGATTTCTCTAATGTTCGGCAACCAGTTTGATTTTAATAAAACCCAATAGTAGAAATTTCAACAGAATATCATCGAGGCAATAATTGTTTCCCCTTTCAAGAATCAGGAAAAACTCAAGAGCCCATCAAAATCGACGTACAGTTTGTAAGGATCCGCACCGGTGTACCCAGCCGGTCTTTGAATCGGAAGCAAAGCCTGGAAAGCTAAGAACTACATCAGGACTCCAGACGCCAAAGAAATCAAGTAAGAACACAAAGATTCAGAACCCTGACCTCGCGATTGACCGCGAACACGGGACAATTTCGGCCAATCACGTCCTCCCACAAGGTTCTCGACTGAAACATCCAATTCAAACAAGCAATTAAGCAAAAAAAGGTCAAATTCCGCGATCAAGAACAAGGATTAGACCCACCGAGTGATATTGCCCCGATTTGCTCATCAGAACAATGTCTCCCGATCTGTACGCGTCAGAAAATCCCACGAGAGAAGATAGAACGAGAACGACGGCCGAAATTCTCTTGAACGGGAGGCGCTTCTCTGCCATGGCGACGGAGATGTGAGAGAGAGCTTGATATTCACCCTCTACTATGGTCACATTTCTGAAATATTAAGTTCTTAAGCGTCCTTAAATAGTCGTCATCGTCATCTGGTTGATGAGCAGTGCCACCTTCTTCTGTATTATCCACTTAGTGATGGGAAGTTCATGTTTACGATGTCGAATGAACAGCCTGAACATCGGTTTGTGTTAGTGTTTGTGTTCGGTTCCCGACATTCGATACGAACAGCGACAATGCCAGTTCGTGTTTGTTTTGGTGTTCAGTTCTTTAATGTTCACGAACGAACAACCAAAATATCGAGTCTGTGTTTGTTTTCTTGTTAATGTTTGTGTTTGTGTTATTTTTGTCTTTGCATTTGTGTTTGTGTTTGTGTTAGTTTTTGTGTTCGTGTTCATGTTTGTATTTGTGTTCATGTTTGTGTTTGTGTTAGGATTTGTAAGTGTGTTTGTGTTGGCTTTTGTGGTCGCGTTCATGTTCATGTTCGTGTTTGAGTTTGTGTTCGTGTTTGTGTTTGTGTTAGTTTTTTTGTGTTTGTGTTAGTTTTCGTGTTTGTGTTTGTGTTTGTGTTTGTGTTTGTGTTTGTGTTTGTGTTTGTGTTTGTGTTTGTGTTTGTGTTTGTGTTCGTGTTTGTGTTTGTGTTAGTTTTTTTGTGTTTGTGTTAGTTTTTGTGTTTGTGTTTGTGTTTGTGTTTGTGTTCGTGTTCGTGTTTGTGTTCGTGTTTGTGTTTGTGTTAGTTTTTGTGATTGTGCTTGTGTTTGTGTTTGGGTTTGTGTTTGTAATTGTGTTTGTGTGTGTGCGTATGTATTTGTGTTTGTGTTAGTTTTTTTATTCGCGTTTGTGTGCGTGTTTGTGTTTGTGTTCGTCTTTGTGTTTGTGTTAGTTTTTGTGTTTGTGTTCGTGTTCGTGTCAGTTTTTGTGTTCGCGTTCGTGTTTGTGTTCGTGTTTGTGTTTGTGTTAGTTTTTGTGTTTGTGTTCCTGTTCATGTTTGTGTTCGTGTTTGTGTTTGTGTTTGTGTTTGTGTTTATGTTTGTGTCATGTTTGTGTTTGCGTTCATGTTCATGTTCATGTTTGAGTTTGTGTTCATGTTTGTGTTAGTTTTTGTGATTGTGCTTGTGTTTGTGTTAGTGTTTGGGTTTGTGTTTGTGTGTGTGCGTATGTGTTTGTGTTTGTGTTAGTTTTTTTATTCGCGTTAGTGTGCGTGTTTGTGTTTATGTTCATATTTGTGTTTGTGTCAGTTTTTGTGTTTTTGTTCGTGTTCGTGTCAGTTTTTATGTTCGCGTTCTTGTTTGTGTTCGTGTTTGTGTTTGTGTTTGCGTTCCTGTTCATGTTTGTGTTTGTGTTTGTGTTTATGTTTGTGTCCTGTTTGTGTTTGCGTTCATGTTCATGTTCGTGTTTGAGTTTGTGTTTGTGTTTGTGTTAGTTTTTTGTGTTTGTGTTAGTTTTTGTGTTTGTGTTTGTGTTCGTGTTCGTGTTCGTGTTTGTGTTTGTGTTAGTTTTTGTGATTGTGCTTGTGTTTGTGATAGTGTTTGTGTGTGTGTATGTGTTTGTGTTTGTTTTTGTGTTCGCGATTGTGTGCGTGTTTGTTTTCGTATTTGTGTTTGTGTTAGTTTTTGTGTTAGCGTTCCTGTTCGTGTTCGTATTTGTGTTTGTGTTAGTTTTTGTGTTTGAGTTAGTTTTTGTGTTAGCGTTCCTGTTCATGTCCGTGTTTGTGTTAGTTTTTGTGTTAGCGTTCCTGTTCATGTCTGTGTTTGTGTGTGTTAGTTTTTGTGTTTGGGTTCCTGTTCGTGTCTGTGTTTGTGTTAGTTTTTGTGTTAGCGTTCCTGTTCATGTCCATGTTTGTGTTTGTGTTAGTTTTCGTGTTTGCGTTCCTGTTCGTGTCCGTGTTTATGTTTGTGTGTGTGTTCCTGTTTGTGTATGTGTTTGCGTTTGTGTTAGTTTTTGTGTTTGTGTTCGTGTTCGTGTTCATGTTCATGTTCGTGTTTGTGTTTGTGTTTGTGTTCATGTTTGTGTCTGTGTTCGTGTTAGTTTTTGTGTTTGTGTTTGTGCTTGTGTTAGTTTTTGTGTTAGTTTTTGTGTTTGTGTTCGTGTTAGTTTTTGTGTGTGCTTTTGTGTTCCTGTTCGTGTTCATTTTTGTGCTTGTGTTTGTGTTGATGTTTGTGTTAGTGTTTGTGTTCGTGTTAGTTTTTTTGTGTGCTTCTTTGTTCTTGTTCATGTTTGTGTTTGTATTTGTGTTCATGTTCATTTTTGTGTTTGTGTATGTGCTCGTGTTTGTGTTTCTGTGTGTGTTCGTGTTTGTGTTAGTTTTTGTGTTCGCGTTCGTGTTCATGTTTGTGTTTGTGTTCGTGTCAGTTTTTGTGTGCTTTTGTTCGTGTTTGTGTTTGTGTTCGTGTTAGTTTTTTTGTGTGCTTTTGTGTTCTTGTTCGTGTTCATGTTCATTTTTGTGTTTGTGTTTGTGGTCGTGTTTATGTTTGTGTTAGTGTTTGTGTTTCTATGTGTGTTCGTGTTTGTGTTTGTGTTAGTTTTTGTGTTCGCATTCGTGTTCGTGTTTGTGTTTGTGTTCGTCTCAGTTTTTGTGTTCGTGTTCATTTTTATGTTTGTATTCAAGTTCGTGTTTGTGTTTGTGTTTATGTTTCGGTTTGTGTTTGTGTTAGTTTTTATTTTCGTGTTTGTGATTGTGTTTGTGTTTGTGCTTGTGCTTGTGTTTGTGTTCGTGTTTATGTTCATGTTCATGTTTGTGTTTGTGTGTGTGTTCATTTTTGTGTTCGTGTTTATGTTCATGTTCTTGCTTGTGTTTGTGTTTGAGTTCACATTTGTGTTTGTGTTTGCGTTCACATTTGTGTTTGTGTTTGTGTTTGTGATTGTGTTCACATTTGTGTTTGTGTTTGTGTTCGGCACTTAAAAGTTCGCCAACGAACTGCAGTTCAGAATAAATTGTCCACTCTGGAAAGACAAGGAAAGAGGCATTCGCACGATGCAATCTAGGCATATTCTCCCAAGGCAGTGGTTATTTTTGGGCTATCTTTGCATCCATTTTCATACCTATGATCCCCCTTGACATCTTACTCTTATATAATGGGGCGTGCAATCTTACTCTTCTATTGAAGGATATTTGGCATCTTGTGTAAAGTTTATATGCTGTCATTATCCATTCTATTTGTTTATAGAAGTTTAATGGGGAGGTTGAAGAGTTAATTGGACTAGGTTTTCCTCTCAACACTGATATGTGGTTGACTTCTTGGAATCCTTAATGGTCTGTTCCTTATTTTTGTCTGTTTCGGATTCCCGCCTGATGTTTGTGAATGGCTTGCCCATTTGCGAACCTTTCGCAAGCATGGTTCATGTCAACATTTTATTATTTTTGTTTTCTTGCAAACATTCACATGGTCCCGAATGAATGTAACTTTTTTCTTCATACCAAACACAAGGATTTTTGTTACTATTTTGCCTATACAAGTTTCTTCTATCCACCATTTTTCATAGGAAAATACCCATGTATTATTGTTATTGTAGATAATCAAAGTACTTGACTGAGCTCAATAAACCAAATTTCTGTAAAGATCAGTGAGGCCTTTTCAGACTTTAAGTCAAATGATATCAGGGGAGGTGTTGTGTTAGCTTAGATTAAACCATTGATTAAATTTTTATCACTCGAGGTTCACCAAAAAAAAAGGATGTCTATATGGGTGGGTCAATGTCGCTTACTGAGACTTTTGGCTTTAAGCCATTTTTAAACTATATTTTTTAAGGTGGACAGATTTGTGAAGGGGTGGAAATGGAATTCAAACTGAAAAATCAAAAAATCTAGACAATTAAATATGTATAATCTCACAGAAGTCAAAAGAGATTGTTATGATGGAAATGCAGAAATTAATATTTTAATCTACTTGTCTAATATGTTTCCTTAATAAAATAGAGTTCAAAGTGATGGCCAATGAGTACGGAATCAAATAGTAACCCGGTTGACTATAAGACACTGAATTACATTATATATATATAACATACAATTTGCATACAATACATTGATTTTAGTTTTAATTGTCCCTGTGTTCTTGATCCCTTTGTGCATTATTATGCCAAGAATACATTATGAATTGTCATCGGGGTTTCACACTGTCATAATGAATTGAAGTATACTATAGGATGTGTGAGAGAGAGACTGTGAAAATAGTGTGATTTCTGAAGGAAAATGTGTAGTTTCTCAAATTTGATAAGAAGGCCATGACTTGTGGTTTTATTAAACTTTGAGCAAATACATGGGTAGATAATCACAAGTCACATACTCCCACAATCTTAGATCAGACTAGACTTAGTTACCTTGATTTGACTTGGCCAGTCAAGGGTTTTTCATAAAATATGGTTTGACTCGGTCAAGGATAAAGTCTAGCTGCTCGAGTATGGGTCTACTTAAGCAAAGACAAGTTGAATTTGTCAATATATATATTGACCTGCTATCTTGACCCACTAGCCCATTGTCTTGTGCCCCACAATCTGTCGTTCCAATCAGCCCGCTCCATGTATCCTACAAATAAAAATAAATAGATATGAACCTTTGATCACCATATGTGCGAATCAACATAAATAAAATGTTCATAGGTGTAGCGAGTACACCTTTTGTCCTACTCATGGTCCAAGTCAATCTAGGGGTGGTGTTGGTGGCGGCAACCATGGTGCATGTAGTAGGGGCCACCGCTATGACTCAAGGAAAATTACATAATATTTTTGGGTTTCCTTTCATGCATGCCAATTCCTAATTTATTTAGACTGAAATAATATATTTATGAATGAAAATTTTATCTATGTGAAAAAAATAATGACATGTAGTATTTTAAGTTAAACATAGTCATAAAATGATAATGAATGACACATACATGCATATGATGAATGTATCATATGGGGGTCTAAATTAGACATTGCTGTATATCTTTTATATCTTGTTTATGATAGTCTGTGATATATGAGTTCAAAATTACTCTATAATAAATTTCAGAATAAATTTCAAGTCCATCTAACCAACTTGTGCCCAACGTAAAGGGTTTTCCAAACAAAAAATAAACTTAAAATTTTCAATAAAACTTTGGTTTGGTCACATTGTACGTTTCTATCCCGCAAGTGTGTGTTGGATATTTAAATAGAACCAATTTTATGACCACATATACATGTCATGGATTAAATTTGAAACTATAACACAATAAATATCAACACTCAAACCTATGAAATCATCTCTTGCAAAATAACCACCGGTTGTGAATATTACATAAATTCAAGCCTTATATCGGATGAATACCTTTCGTAAAAGATTGTGACAAATGAAGAGTTGGAGTTGAAAATAGTTCAAGAAAAAAATTTAAAATTGTGAAGTTTTCAGCCCATGGGGAGCCAAGCTACACCTCGTGACTTAGAAGATACTGAGCAATTTTCTAACTCTATCATGAAACATTCACCATCATCGATTACCATCTATCTGAAATCCTTTGTCCGCGCGAGACACCTAAACACCTTCTCCAATATCACTACTATGGTCGCCAGGGATTAAATGCATCTTCTTCTTCGAGTAAATCTCATCTTACACAGAGAGCGGACAATCCCATTTTGTATACTCAATCATCTATGTGTATTTCTTGTGACGTCGGAGCTAAAACATGTTTGGATCCCATGATTAGGGACTCACACATCTAAGTCAAAACACAATCATCCATTCACAATAAGTCATTTCTGTCTTAGATCAACAGGGCACTTACACAACCATGACATGATTCAGTCTCATTGAGGCTTGGTATAATATCATCAAGGGACTCGTACAGATCCTTTTAGTGAACCCTTTCTCTAAAGAGCACCCACCATATGTCCTTAGTGTCTCCACTCTAAAGGCCCTAGGATCAGACACACTTATCATATAATTACGACCATATGGTTTTATTATATCTAGATAACCCAATGTCCAACTTGAGTATCCAACTAATAGGAATATTTATAATACACTCTCGAGAACTAGTGATCATTGTATTACTATCATATCATAATCAACCAAGTCATTGCATGTGTTGAGGGGCTTCATTATAAACATCATACGAGAAAAATAATGAACAAATATCTATTTGAATGAACTCGATTAAATCATGAAAGTGTGTATCGGCTTGACGGCTGCATAATATCCATATGTTCTATATAGCAAGTGTCGCCATGCATACACATGCATTCCTCGGTGAGTGCTACCGTAAAGACAAGGCTGAGATTCTACATCATGGATTATTTGTTTAACGCCATTTAATGTTTCTTTGTTTAGAAGATGGTGAAAATTTATCTGGCATGAAAAAACAGTTGTGAATTGTGAAGTTTTT
This sequence comes from Wolffia australiana, assembly GCF_029677425.1. Lineage (NCBI taxonomy): Eukaryota > Viridiplantae > Streptophyta > Magnoliopsida > Alismatales > Araceae > Wolffia > Wolffia australiana. The sequence continues at coordinate 8,690,043 of NC_135851.1, read as the reverse complement.
TGAAAGGTGATGGGCCAAATCTCCATGAAAAGACCTGGTTAATAGCCCACTTTGAATATGTTCTGTGTAATTAAATCAACTACCACACCAGAGAAAGGCCCGGTTTTTAACAATGCCTTCGTCGGTTACACTACTCAGCTCGTCAGTTCTGCCGGATTCCCATCCTGGGTTTGATCTAAAAAGGGCGAATTCCCATTGATCGTGGTGTTTACGTTAATGCTGGTGGATTTTTACCTTTCTTCGATCTCAAGCAAACATGGGTTCCGCAGATGTGATCAGATCTTGTTTGGATGCCATTCGGCAGGTGGGAATTTCTCGGGCTCTCGTTATTTTTTCTTCTCAACAGCTAATTTCACCTTCTCCGTGAGTTTCGGTAGATGGGTTTTTTAGAATTCATGTTATTTGATTTCTTTCCTCTAGTCTGTGCAAATTTCATCACGCGATTGAACTAATTCTGGAAAATGTGACTCTTTTCCTGGTGGATGGGTATTCGATTGATCTGAAAAAAATATTGTGCTGATCTTCGATTTGAGCTTTAAAAACAATCTTTCCAGGTGGCGGAGGATCTTGCAGACGGAGTCGTCTATCTCGATGCTGGATGTTTGGAGGCCTTTCAATTGGTTGGAGCTTTCCCTCTTATATTGGATATTGGGGCTCGAGCAGTTTGCAGCCTCGAAAACATGTCTTCTCTGGACGTTGTGAGCATTTTCATTTTTTCGACTCCAAATGAGGCATAGCTGTTGAACTTCCTGGGGAAGATTCTCGTTTCATCTTTCCCACTAAATTTTTTATGTTTTAAACTGAATTCTCTTTGATATTTTGGTATTAATTCCCTCTTGGACATAGTACTTGATATTTAATTAGTGGCCTGTTGTATAATAGTTAATTGAGGAAATGCTCTGATGCTTGGGTGATAGCTGATTTTAGAGGGCTGGAGAGATTGTCTGTAGGTTTGTATTTAGATCAGTTTCCTAATTAATTATGGAAATTCACGAATAAAAATTTCTGGATCATTGTTCAATTCTGCTTAGGCGATTTGATTATCGGCAGGAAAATGGTAAAGGTTTTATAAACATACCAGAACTTATCAGCTGAAGGGCAGTAATCTTGTTGTCAATCGATGAAATTTGGCTTTTCTTTGTCAACATTGGCCTTGTGCTTCTTTTTTCACTTAAAAGGAGAGGATCTACAGAGGTAGTGTATGATTTCCAGGTGCTAGAATGCATTCATTATCGCACTAAATTTGGAACAGCTGGCACCTAAAACGATTTTTTAGTAAACTTCTGTCTAGGGTTGGATGGACGATTACTAAATCAAAGAACGTTAGCGACATTCCTTGTTGTAAATTCCCCTTCCGCCTCTACCCCGTACGATGATGATGTCAAAATCCTCATCCTCATTCTCATTGTTTCCATGGTGGGTGATGTTAAGGACTTTGACATTGTCATCCTAGCGCAGGCGAATCGCGAGCCATTGCCATCCTCTCATCATCATCATCATCATAATCATCATCATCATCATCATCAAGGATCCCAAACCTACTCTTGACATAATTCCTTCCACATCTTCTCTTGATCTTAGACTGGAAAAATTAATGGCCTTTATAGACTGAAATAATTCACGGTTACCTTCTTTCGTACTGAGTGAAAGGATGGCGTAATATTTGATGATATGGTGAGAAGGAAATAATTTGATGTTGCTTTTTATTTTACTTTTCCAGGTTGCTAACTGGAATTCACAGTCTAGTGTGCCGGCTACAAAGATAGTAATAATTACGACACGTCTTCTTAACGATGCACATAGGTACATTTTACGCTGCTTGAGTACGCACCAAACAATTGTGGATTGCAGAATATTTACTTCGATATCAGAGGTACCTGGCTTTGGAGAGTAATCGTGACTACGACATTTACCTTCTCTTTTTGTTTGACTCTTTGGATATAACGTTCAAGAACTTCTCTTTTGGGTCTAATCTCCTTAGCGCTGAGTGTTATTTGTGCCTATCACGCATATCAATTCAAATGCATTTTTTAATAATCATCGGAATTGCGCTTTTTCTGTTAGATAAAACTGGTATGAAACATTAGATTCATAGAAACTTTTAAGTTTTTAGGTGTTTTGGATAGAGTTATGTATATTTTTCGCTTTATTTGTTTGATCTTTCAGCTCTTTTTTTAGATATTGCGTTTCTATTCCCCGTCCATTGTACGGTGTATTAGAAGAATTGATTTTTTTAGTACGCATTATTTTAATCTTTACTTTTTCACTGATAGAAAAGTTGCTTGAAATGTCTTGCCATTGGACTAATTCATATACAACTGTAGTGAGTTCACCGCGTAATTTACTGTGCTTATATTTTTTCAAACTGCAAGGTTTGCCATTTTTGTCTTCGATACACATGCACGATTTCATCATGTTGAAACGTACGTAACTCATGGTACCTGTGGCTGAGACGAACAAGGAGGCTTAAAATGCTATCGTTTCACAATGCAACGTTTTACCTATTTCATAAAATTTTACTTAATTTATAGTTTGATTTATACACTAGACATGACAGTTCGTTCGTATACCTTTTAACAAATCAAATAGATCTGGCATCCAACTCGTGTAACTGATGGTATTTCAATGTGAATTTTTTTTCCTTTATTTTGTTAGTGATGTTATTCATCCCGTGTGCCTTAATGAGTATGACTAATAATAAAGTCATTCTTGGTAACTGTGGTCAATTTTTTTTTCAAAGAATTGACTAGAGTGCCATCAAACATAAATTTTATTATTATTTCTAGCGTGTTTTTCTACGTAATTCATTCTTTTTTTTACACAATTAAATTGGTGATAGGTATCCCACTCAGCCTGTGCTTCTTCTCCTCTGGGCCCGGATGCGTTCCGTGAGTATGAATCCTTACTTTTCATGGACTACGAAGATCTTCTCAAGAAAGGTAATGGCAAAGATGTCGGAGCATTAACAGAGAGTGGTGAGAATCTCTTAAGTCAACCATGGTCAACAGAGTTCTCTGAAGACTTTTTGCCAAATACAGGATCTATCCCCACTGGACCTTCAAACTCAGACAGATCTAGGTTAAGAATATCCGTATGTCATTTTCCCATGGTTTTCTGTCCCCTTTCACCAAGATTTTTTGTATTACCTTCTGAGAGTGCCATAGCTGAGGCATCTCTCTCAGATCATCATGTTGACTCTATCAGCCCTGGCTTACCCATGATGTCCGGCAGCCGGGGTTCTGATGACGAGATCCCTCCTGGGGCAACACTTACAGCCCATTTTCTGTATTATTTTGCCCTCAAGGTGATAGATATTCCCTGTCCTCTTTTTCCTTATTCTTATGCTTTTCCATGAATTTGCATTGCGATGAAGATTTTGTGTGTCGTCTAAATGGCAGATGGATCTTAAGCTAGAAATATTTTCTCTGGGCGATTCATCTAAGAATATTGGCAAGATTCTAACGGATATGTCCAGCCTTTATGATGTGGGTAGGCGTAAGAAGTCAGCTGGTTTACTAATAGTCGACCGCTCCCTCGACCTTCTTACCCCATGCTGTCATGGGGACTCGGCTTTTGACTGGGTAATATCCTCTGTATCCCGTAGTGGCAGAATAGTCAAGTCCTCTTCCCTTTCAAAGAAATCTCCCTCTACTCTGGTACAACGTCCACGCCTTGATGTGAAACTCCCTCTGGACAAGGTTTTAGAGAAAGAAGAGATGTTGTTGAATAACTTTGCGGCCTTTGCCTCTGGCTGGGACTCCGGTGATGTTGAAGGTTCAGAAAATGAGTCCGGTGATCGTAAAACTGGGTTTCTAACTGGATCACTTGTTTCTGTTGATAACTACAAAGGAGTAAATTATTTGGAAGTGTTGTTAGACAGAGGGATGAAAGAGGGGGCAATGCTGGTTAAGAAGTGGCTTTTGGGAGTCATCCGAGAGAATAAAGTCCCGGCCAACCTCAAGAACCGCCTAGCGTTTCCCTCTGGGTCTGAGTTGCTTTCTTTGGCAAAGTTGCTTGCTTCAAACCAAGGATCTTTTGTTAAAAACAGAGACATAATTCAACTGGCCGTGGCTTCTTTCATTGCCTTAAGTGAACCCTTTTACTCTCACTGGAATGCGTTATCCAGCTCAGAAAAAGTGCTGAAAATGAGTTGCAGAGATAGCAGTCAAAGCTTGTCCAATCAGATCCGAGATATCATCGACAGAAGTGTTTCGTCAAGGTCCAACGGGCAGAATCTAATATCATTTCATGATTCTCTACTACTTTCTGTGGTTGGGTATATTTTGGCTGGTGTAAATTTCCCAACTTCAGGGTCTTCTAGTCCTTTCTCATGGGAAGAAGAGCATTCCCTGAAGGAATCTGTGATGGAAGCGATTTTAGAACTTCCAACCGTAAAAAATCTCAGTTTTCTCCATGGCATGGAGGAAGAACTCGAATCCAATTATAGAAAAAAGAAAGACGGGATTCTAGAGGAGACGGCGGAATCCTTTAATCCTGAGGATCTCGATGATAATTGGGCTAGCTGGGGAGAAGATCAAGATTCAGACCAGAACAATGAGCAGGAATACGGGGAAGTGCAGCTTAAGTTAGAGCTTAGAGACAGGGTTGACCAGCTATTTAAGCTTTTACACAAGATATCTGGTTTGAGATCAAGGAATTCAGCTGTCAGAGACATTGAGGGTCGATTCGACAGTGAAACTTATGTTGGCAAGGGATTGCTCTACAAGATTATGTTGATGGTTCTGGCGAAGTATGATGTGCCTGGGTTAGGGTTCCATTCTTCCGCTGTTGGGCGGATTCTTAAAAGTGGGCTCGGTAGATTTGGTCTTGGCCAGGTGTTTCTTCTGACAAATATTTTTGTTTTAACTCTTCAGTTCTTCAAGATATTATGTCTTATGATTGTAGTTGACCCTTCTGCAGGCAAAGCCAAATCTGGGGGATCAGAGTACCATAATTGTGTTTGTAGTGGGTGGGGTCTGTGGGCATGAGGTTTATTTCAAAACTCTTTTTTAACGAACTTCTTTTTGTTGACATTATTGTCTCCTTTCCTTTCTTGTCTTCTTTCTATTATTAGCCCCTTTCTATTATTAGCCCATTAAGGGCCCTTTCTATTATTAGCCCATTAGGGCTCCCTATAAAACCCCTTGTAATCTCTTTGTTTGAGTATCAAGAATTGTTCTTTCTTCTTGTCTTCATGGTATCAGAGCCGTAACCTAACCTAATCCGGGTTCCTGGCTCCGATCTCTGGCGTTTCTACATTCGCCACGATCTTGAGCTCCTTCTCCTTCCGGTTGGCTACCTGCTCCTGGCGGCGCAGCTTCTTTCCGCCACATTTCCGCTCCTCCTCGGCTGTGCTTCTCGCAGCCTCACACCTCTCGGTCGCCGCTCTCGCTGCGGTGCGCGGCGCTCCTCTACGGGCTGCGCTCCTCGGCTGCGCGCGCCCTCCTCGACTCTTCAGCTGTGCTCCTCGTGCGACACTTCATTCTGTGATCAAGATGACGGAGCCTGTATCGGTTTCGGTGTGACGCCAGCATCGACGCCACCCAGTGTGGGTCAAACGTCAGGCACCTCTTGAGTCGGAGAATTGGTCGGCTTCACCTGGACCGTTTTCTCTGCCTCGGATGCCTCCAGATGGGATGTTCACCGGCTTTAACCTTCTTTAGTGGCAGCAATATGTCCAGATTACTCTCAAGGGACGACTGATGCGTCATTTACTTGAAGAAGGGCCTTCCAAGACAGACTCCAAGTACTATGACTGGCTAGACGTTGAAGGGTTGGTCCATCGATGGCTTTTGGATAGTATTTCACCGAGTATCAAGGGTGAATTTCTGTCTCTTGAGTCTGCCCGGGACGTGTGGGAAGCGGCCCTTGACAGCCACTCCAAGAAAAATAATATTGCCACACTGTATGAGCTAGTGCATCGGGCCGCCAATCAAGGAGACAGGACGATCATGGAGTACAGCACAGAACTCATTTCTCTGTGGAATGAGATTGATCACTACATGCCTCCGGACCCTCACTCGGTGGATCGCAAGTACACTCTTCAACTTCGGGTTTTTCAGTTCCTTATAGGACTTAACCCGGAATATGAAGCGGTATGGGCTCAGCTTATACACCGGAAGAAAGAGCTTTCCTTCAAGGATGCGCTTCGCAGCGCGAGAATTGAAGAATCTCGCTTTCAAGTGCGTCTGTCCTATGGTCTTCTTCCAAGTGGAGCGTCTTCGGCGAGTGCTTCTCTTCCCGGCTTTACACCTGAAGAAGTGGAACGTCTTCGGCGATTGCTTGACCCTCCAGTCGTGGGCTCGTGCTCTCGGTATGTCCACCATTCCTTCTCCTTCTCCTTCACCATCTCCGTCGTCATCATCATCCAATTGGCTTCTTGACTCTGGTGCCACTGCCCACATGACACCCAATCCTAGAGCTTTTGTGACCTATGAACTCGTTTCCGGCTCCTCCAAAGTTAAAACAGCTTCCGGTGATCTTCTCACTGTGGCTGGGATTGGTCGTGTGTCTCTCTCTCCTTCGATGAACCTCACTAAAGTCCTTCATGTTCCACGGCTTGCTCATCATCTTCTTTCTTTATCCCGCCTTGTTCGTGATCTGAGCCAAGATCTTACATTCACTCCTAATACCTGTTTTTATCGTGATAAGATGTCGGGGAGGACTATTTCCATTGCTGAGGAGCATGAGGGTCTCTATCTTGTTCGATCTCCCTTGTCTCTCGCTGTTGCTGCCGCTGCAGATCACCTTCGGTCTCATGAGCGTTTGTGGCTTCTCCATCGACGCCTCGGCCATCCATCCTTTGCTACTCTTTATCGTTTATTTCAAAACTTTTCCAAGGCCACTCGGTGGACCGCTTTGTTTGTGATGCTTGTCAATTGCTAAACATCATCATTACTACGATCCTATTTCTTCTTCCCACTTGACTCCTTTTGCTCTCGTTCACACCGTGTGGGGACCCTCCTGTTCATAGCACGTCCGGTGCTCGGTGGTTATGTATATTCATTGATGATGCTACTCGTTTCACGTGGGCCTATCTCTTGAAAAATAAATCAGAGATCTCCTTGTTATTCCTCAGTTCTACTCTCTCATTCAAACTCAATTCTGCACTTCTATTGTGGCTCCGCTCCGACAATGCCCGAGATTATGTCAATTCCACGTTAAGTACTTTCTTCCAAGATAAAGGCATCATCCATGAAACCACATGTCCTTACACCCCCAGCAAAATGGAGTTGCAGAAAAATTTTCGTCACATTTTTGAAATGGCTCGAGCCTCTTATTTCACATGCATGTGCCAAAGTATTTTTGGGCTGAAGCTGTCCTAACTGCCATTCATCTTCTAACCGTCTTCCGTCGTCGCGTACTTAACTACTCTACTCCCATTGATTGTCTCCAGCATTCCTTCCCCAACATTTCTCTCCGAACCAATCTTACCCTCGTGTCTTTGGGTGCGCTTGTTTGCTCCTAACCACCATCTTGGTCGTGACAAGCTTGATCCTCGGGCCATCCAATGTGTCTTCGGCTATTCTTCTACTCAAAAGGGTTATCGATGTTATCATCCACCCTCTTGTCGATTTATTGTCACCAAGGATGCTACCTTGTAATTCCTCGTGATACCCCCTCTTCTTCTCCACCTTCTCCTTCTTTACCACCTCAATCAGATCCCCTTGAATTTCTTATTCTTCCTAACTCATCTCCTCGTCACCAGTCCCAAGTCCTTCCTTGCCTGTTCCTCTCGAAGAGCCTCCATCTGATATTCCCATGAACACCTTGTCCTCTGATCCTCTGCCTGCACCAATCCCAAATCCACCTGTCCTTACTAAAGATCCATCCTCTGCTTCATCGAACCCTCCTGCAGAGTCCCCATCGGATCCTCTATCCCACTATGTTGTGCCCTTACTACCGCGCTGTTCGCCAGAAAAATGCTATGGTATCACTCTTGCTCGTTGCAAGCCTTGTGTTCCTCCTACCCATGAAGTTCCCTCATCCTCCTCATCCACTCCTCTTGAAAATCCTTCATTAGCACTTGTGTCTTGCCCTCATCCTTCTCCATTGTATCCATTAGCCGCATCCATCTCATCTCATCGTCTTTCCCCATCCTACCACGCTCTTCTCACCTCCTTGACACTATCTCCTTCCAAAGCGGTGGGCGTAGCCCTCTCTCTTCCTCATTGGCGCCGGGCAATGGAGGAGGAGCCATGCCACTTGCCCTAAATGACACATGGGATCTGGTTCCACTACCGCGGGCAAGCACTTGGTTGGCAGTCGTTGGGTTTATGCTGTAAAGCACAATTCAGCGGCTCTATTGAAAGGCACAAGGCGCGTGTTGTGGCGCAAGGGTTCACCCAACAGTATGGCATTGATTATCAGGAAACATTTGCCCCTGTGGCCAAGATGAACACTGTCCGGATTCTCTTGGCTCTTGCCGCCGATCGGGGCTGGATATTGCAGCAATATGATGTCAAGAATGCTTTTCTTCATGGTGATTTGACTGAGGAGATCTATATGGCCTTACCTCCTGGATATGCCTCCTTAGTACCGTCTACTCTGAGTTCAGTTGTTTGTCGCCGGTTTGAAGCAATCTCCTGCGTGCTTGGTTTGGCCATTTCACCATGGCCATGAAGAACCGGGGATACCGTCGGTGTAATGGAGATCACACGCTTTTCTACCGTCATTCCACGTCCGGGAGTGGCTATTCTTCGATATGCGTGGATGACATTATCATCACGGGTGATGATACGGAGTCCATTACTCAGCTGGCTATGTATCTGTCGTCGGAGTTTGCCATACGTCATCTTGGCCCATTACGATATTTTCTTGGTATTGAGGTGGCTTATTCTTCGAGTGGGATTTTCCTGTGTCAGCGGAAATATACAGTGGATCTTCTTTGCGAGCTGGGAAAGGAACACTCCCAGCCTACTTCGACATCGATTGATGTGAGTCATCGACTTGGTGCGGATGAGAATGAAGATCCTGAGCCCGGACAATATCGAACTTGTGGGCAAACTGCTCTATCTCACCCACACCCGTCCGACATTGCATATGCAGTGGGTGTTCTAAGTCAGTTTATGCAGAACCTCGAATGAGTCATCTTCATGCTGCCCATCGCCTCCGCTTTCTTGAAGGGCACCATTGGTCGTGGATTAATGTTTCGCCCACCAGTGTCGTCGCTTCAGAAGTCTACACTGATGCCGATTATGCAGGATCTGTGGTTGATCGTCGGCCTCTGGGTACTGCACCTTCTTGGGAGGCAATCTTATTACTTGGAGGAGTAAGAAACAGAAAGTGGTCTCGATCAAGTGCTGAAGCGGAGTTCATGGTCTTTGTGAAGCACTTTGGATTACCCAACTGCTTCGTGAACTAAGGTGTCCAGTTTCTTCCCCTGTTCAGCTGTTCTGTGACAACAAATCGGCTATCAGCATTGCTCATGATCCCATCCAGCATGATCGTACAAAACACATTGAGATCGATCGACATTTCATTAAAGAGAAGCTTGAGTCGGGAAATTTCTGCACGCCATATGTTCCGTCAGCTGAACAGCTTGCAGACATCTTCACCAAAGGGCTTCATGCCCCTCGGTTTGAGGAGCTCTGTTCCAAGCTGGGTGTGGAAAACATCCACGCTCCAGCTTGAGGGGTAGTGTTGACATTATTGTCTCCTTTCCTTTCTTGTCTTCTTTCTATTATTAGCCCCTTTCTATTATTAGCCCATTAAGGGCCCTTTCTATTATTAGCCCATTAGGGCTCCCTATAAAACCCCTTGTAATCTCTTTGTTTGAGTATCAAGAATTGTTATTTCTTCTTGTCTTCACTTTTAAATCTTGCATCTTGTTTTTTCCTTTTGATGTTGGTCTGGGGATATCGGAACACTTCATATTAAACTCTAATCCCTAAACCGTAAATCCATCGGGGCACGATCAAAGTGAGGCTGAGATAAAATAAACCTGGGTGAAAACATATGTCAACGTTTGGTAGACATTGTTTCTAATCATTGATGTGTTCCCCTAAATTCCGAAAAATTTCTGCATACAGTCCTTTATTCTTTGAAGAAGTGTTCTGATGGGTTGTATATTTTTCTCTTTTGCTCAAGATTCGGGAGATGCAGGAAGCAATTTCAGAGAGTGGTCGGCCAGATGTGGAGTTGCTGATTGGAGGAACAACGCTGTTGACTCCGAGTGACATGTTTGACCTGATCTTTGGTTCGTCTGGTTTTATGTAGGTCAGCTGAGAAACTGCAATAACACCATCTCAAAGACTAACAGCTTCGCTTGGTGAATCCCTCCTATTCATCGGGGAACTTCAGGTCCATTGCAGGTGATTAATTTGATTATAGTGGCATTTTCAGTGAAGTCAGTAGAACTTAATGCAGCTCAGAAAAATCTGTGCTTTTTTTTCCTGACCCCCTTCAAAGTGGGTTGATCCATTTTTTGATTTATTTTTAAGAATCCACGGAGCGAGTTCGCGCTTTTCATCCTCTCTAATCTAACTTGAATCAAGCTCGCTTGATTCTTCTACCGTGTTTTATTTAAAGAAGTGTCAAGCTGTATGGTTTCGTGTAAATATTTGAGTTTTGGCACACTTTACTGTGCCCAATAAATTGTTTTCTTTATCAGTCTTTTTGGATCGTATGTAAAAAATTGTAAGAGCTCACTCCATCTCTCTCCCTCTTTTTCTTTTTTTCCATCTAGTCCTTGAAATTTTCATGCTCTCTACAATGGATCTGAAGCCTCGAGAACCACTCTCCCAATTTCAGTCATGTGTTTTCCCGTCCAATTCAGTCCTGGCCAAATTTTGCTGTCCTTGATGGTGTTAGAAAATCCCACCATCGGAGTCAAATTTACGATAAAAAACTAATGTGAAAGTAAAAAATAAATGTTGAAGTAAAAAATTCATGATTTACAATGATGTTTCTAGTGTTTTCCCATCTTGACGCTGATATTGGGTCTCGATATCTGATGCTGATATCATTGCAGATGCCGACATCTGATGTTGAGAGGGCTAAACTAGCATCCACCTTAAGCAATATCCAGTTCTTGATCGTTTTATGGCATACTGACTATTTTACAAATATTCAAATTATATCTAGTGATGATGTCTATGATGGCGATAAATGTCCCCCAAGACAATGACTGGGATCTGAGGCCATTTGAAATGCACAAACCACAGAGGTAGTTCCATTGGAGGCCAATTCACTAACAGTTTAACAAGTTTTTATATCCTACAAACTCTGTTTAGAGTTGAATTCTGATCAGAATTTCACTGTTTATAGAGCTGAACTCTTACATAAATTCAGCTCTGATCAGAGCAAAATTACGATCATAATTTGACCCTGAACAGAATTCGACTATTAACATAATTCAATTCAAAACTCCACCCTAGTCGGAGTTGCATTCTGAATCAGAGTTTAACTCTGACCAGAACTACACTGTTATTAGAGTCAAATTTTGATCAGAATTCCTCCATTTTCAAAAATTGACCCTCATCAGGGTCAAATATCGGTGAGAGAAGAATTCTGGTAAGAGGTGAACTCTGATCAGGGCCAAATTATTTTCAGAGGGGAATTCTGATGAGAGATAAATTCTGATCATATTTAACTCTAAACAGAGCTGTGTTTTCATCAGAGTTTACTTTGAATCAGAATTTGACTCCGAACACAATTCAATCCGAATTGGAGTTCACCTCTAATTAAAATTCCAATTTGATTAGTGCTGAATTCAATTTCGATGAGGGTTGAATTCCAATAAGAATTAAACTCTGAATAGAATTTGTTCCTGATTAGAATTTGACTCTTACCATGAAGGTGAATTCAACTCTGATAAGAATTCAACTTCCTCAAAACTTCCCTGATAGAGTTGCCTTTCCATCCACAAAGGTCACCGAGTTCAGACCATAGGATTTGCAAGGTTATGGAATTCCATTAGGGAATATTATGGACTTATTTTACTAGAACCCCACTTTTTGAGTCATCAGTTAATGGAGGGAGCGATCAGATGAATATTATTACTATCAATTTATGTATTTATAATTTAAAACCAAGATGATGACTTTATGACATTATGCATTAGCTAATGTACAAATAGTTAATGACTTTGAGAAACCTGAGTTATTGAAAAATATACATTATGTGAATATATCAAGTAAAGCATGAGAATTGATGCCACTAAGAAATGGAGACATAGTTGCATTATTCTTTGCATGGTCTTAGCAAAATGTTGTGATTACTTCTTGAATAATAAATATGCACTAAGTTAAGCGAGACATAGATGATGGAGATTGATACTTGATTACTAGTAATTTTGCAATACACATCTTAGATATACATATTATGAATTTAAGAATAATTATTTAGGATTTCAATTATTTTACTTGACTCTACTGTACTTAGGAAATGATGACGTATTGAAGCAAATATAAAAAATGGGAACAATAAAGGTATCAACGCATACTATTTAACACTTACAGACCAGTATTCAAATCATTTTATAAGGGTAAACTTAGATATTACTTATTTGCATTCAGCCATGGTGATTTGGATTAAATTTGAATTTTTTTTGAGACAGTACAAATAAATCCATGAAGTTTATTGAGTTACATCCATGAAGTATACAATTTTCTTCCCAAATTTTTGGGATTACCTCATAATGTGTATTGTTCGCCTATAATCACCACCACGAACAAATAAAAAATGACTTTTAATCACAATCGCAAAAGTTCATTGCCATTAGCATTAAGCCCTTGAGGAAGGGTACTTTTGGAAAGAAACACACTCCTCAGCCCTTGATTAGTTAACAAATTTCCATTTTCCAGTTATCAAATATTTGATACCTGATATCCATCACTGGTATCTGGTACTAGCATCTGCCACTGTACACACAGTTATCTAATACCTTCCACTCTATATCTGATATCACTACACACCCAATATCTGGACCAATATCCGATACCGACATCTAACCAATCCCATCTATACCAGATACAGGTTAGTGTGAAATCAGACCTCGAGAGACGACAAACACTAACTGATTAACAATATCCATACAATCCATAAACTAACCCCATATCTAACTAAACCTTAGTTCAACCTACCCAAATTTCTTGTTAAGCAAGGTTCATATCTAGAGATATATCCAGATCTGACCAGACTACTGAACCCTAGCTGGGAATTTTGAACTTTATACAAAGAGGTCATATAGTATAATATATATTATGGATTATGGATAGACTAGTAATGGGCCAGATGTATAGCCCAACAGGCAAATTCAACCATGTATGGTTTGTACAGTCACCTTCAGTCTGCCGCGCGCCTTGGGTGTCAGAAAATTTCAAACGCAAGCCTCTTAAAATTGAAATCCGGCGACTTTTCGAGATGCCCATCATTTCAAATTTCGTTTTTTCGATCTTTCACCATCCGAAGTGTTCTTCCGTCCCTGTTCTTTCCTTTCAGGCGACGAACTGATTTTGATTTTCTATGCCAAACGAAGTGGAATTGCCATGCAATCTGCTGTAGATGCTGTCTGAAGCTTCTCAGAAAATGGGTTCTTCCCAGATTTTGAATCCATCCATCAGAGCTTAAGCTTTTGCCCGTTTCTGCTCCATCGATGAAATTCTGCATTTGATGGGAGTTTGGGAAGTTAATCGATCTAAGAACAGGTTGATTCTTGAAGAGAAGGCGTTCTAATGGACAGGAAGAACGCATCCGTCGGCCCAGTGCCGTGCGGAACTCGTCGTATACTTGCCCAGAAAAGGCCTAGAGTGAATGAATCGATGAACACTGCGAAGAAGCTTCAGAAGAGAGAAATCTGTTGCAAGAGGAATCGGACTGGTAACGCGGAAGAGAAGTTTAGAAACATTAATCTCCAGGTTCGTGAAGTGATTATCCCTATATTAGATTGTGATTTGATGTGATTTTTCATGGTTTTTTCTCTCCAAAATGTTCATCTCTATGGATCTGAGAGCGTGTCACTTCTTTAAGAAGATTATTTCCCTCATTTTTTTTTTCTTTTATAAGGTGGAGTATGATACTTATGATCCGAAGGGGCATTCTTCTCTTCAACTACCGTTCTTGAGAAAACGATCGAAAGTGATCGAAATCGTGTCTGCTCGAGGGATTCTCTTCGCTCTGACGCAATCTGGTGTGTGTGCGGCCTTCTGCAGAGGTTGAATTTCTTATTTTTGCTCATTAATCTGATTTATGATGGTTTGTAAGAATATATGGTTTGTATGTTTGAATGCAGAGACGAACAGGAGGATATGCTTTTTAAATGTGGCTCCGGATGAGGTCATCCGAAGCTTGTTTTACAACAAGAACAACGATTCTCTGATCACTGTCTCTGTTTACGCTGCTGATAATTTCAGCTCTCTGAGGTGTAGAACAACCAAGATCGAGTGAGCACTGATGAATACTTTTGAAATATTTTTATTTTGGCTTTTTTCCCCACTAAGATGATTATAAATGATATTTTAGTCATCATTAACGGCCAGATTAAGATGAAAACTCTAAAATTTTTAATTCTCAGGCAAACACTAAAAATTTTAATTCTCTAATTGCAGGTACATCAGAAGGGGAAAGCCCGACGCGGGTTTCTCTTTGTTCGAGTCGGAATCGCTTAAATGGCCTGGTTTTGTGGAATTTGACGATGTAAACGGAAAAGTCCTCACTTTTTCTGCTCAGGACAGGTGAGTTCATTCGTAAAATTTTGTTCATCATCCACAATTGTATGAAATTTTGTCTGTTTGATGTAATTGCTCTTCCATTTTATCATCTTGCAGCGTTTACAAGGTGTTCGACCTGAAGAATTACAAGCTTTTGTACTCTATATCTGACAGTAATATCCACGAGATTAAGATCAGGCAAGTTCATTGCGTTGACCTGCTCAAATGCAATCTGACTTAATTCGGTATTTATTTTTTAAACAGCCCTGGAGTGATGCTGCTGATATTTAAAAGATCGAGTGGCCACGTTCCTCTCAAGATTTTGTCCATCGAAGATGGAACTGTTCTAAGAAGCTTTAATCATCTTCTTCATCGGAATCAACAAGTTGACTTTATAGAGCAGTTCAACGAGAAGCTTCTGGTCAAGCAGGAGAATGAGAATTTGCAGATTCTTGACGTATGGCTTCTGAACCCTGTCTAATACTCTTTATTTTGCCTATCATTTCTCTTTTTTTTTCTAGTTTTCTTTACGTTCTATTTTTCTCTCTCTATGTCTCTGTCTTTCTCTCTCCTCGGCCCTTCCCTGAGTAGTAATTTATTCTGTTCACAAATATTCCGTTTCGGCCCATAAATTAATTCTATCCGCAGATTACGATGTGGGCTTGATAAAAACAACTGTTTCTCTCTCTCTCTCTCTTTATTGATCTAGCTATCTCTGTATTTTTCCTAATGTTGAGCCAGCTCTCATGCAAGTTTTCATGGGCAAAGTTTTTTCCTCAGATATATTTCTTATTTTGTCTCTCTAAAAATCATCATTTTTTCTCCAAGGCTTTGAGCCCAAAAATCTTCTATCTCTTTGTCATCCTCCGAGTTCTCATGCAAGAGTTAATGGCACAGTTCTTTACAAACAATATTTTACAGGTTGTCTCTCTTAAATAATTATTTTTTCCGAGGATTTGAACTGATAAAAAGGAAAGCTATCACTTCACTTGATCTAGTTCTCATACAAGGGTTCATGGGCTAAGTTCTTTCGTCGAAAAGAATTCTCTCTCTCTCTCTCTCGCTACAAAATGATCATTTTCCTCGGGTTTGAGCTCACCGAAAAAATTCAGGTTCTCTTGACCCAGCTCTCATCTAAGGTTTAGTGGGCGAAGTTCTTTTGTCAAAGATAATTCCTTCTTTATTTCTCGCTTTCTCTACAAATGTTCATTTTTCTCCGTGGATTTAAGCTGATGAAAAATTTCAGCTTTTCTTGAACCAGCTCTCATCCAAAGGTTCATGGTCCGAGTTCTTTTGAAGAAGATAATTCGTTCATTCTCTCTCTCTCTCTACGACATGATCATTTTTCTCCGAGGATTTTACCTCATAAAAAAATTTAGATTCTCTTGACTCAGTTCTCATCCAAGGTTTCATAGGCTAAGTGCTTTTGTCGAATATAATTCGTTCATTCATTCATTCTCTCTACAAATGATCATTTTTCTTCAAGGATTTGTGCTCACCAAAAAAATCAGCTTCTCTTGACCCAGCTGTCATCCGAGGGATCATGACCAAGTTTTTTAGTGAAAGAAGATTCTTTCTATCTCTCTCTCTACAAAATGATCGCATGATTTCACCTTTTCTCTTGACCCAATTCTCTCTTAATGTTTCATGGGCAAAGTTCGTCTGTCTTAATAAGCTCTCTCCAAAAGATGATTTTTCTCATAGGATTTAACATACCCACAAAAAAAAGAGAGCTATTAAACGCCACATAGGATTTATAAATAACTGTTTCTAATAATGTAATTTTTTCAGGTTCGGAACTCGGAGTTGACCTTGGTCAACCGCTCAGAGTTCACGACTCCGTCTGCATTCATCTTCCTTTATGAAAACCAGCTCTTCCTGACGTTTCGCAATCGCGCCGTCGCCGTCTGGAACTTCCGCGGCGAGCTCGTCACCACCTTCGAAGATCATCTTCTCTGGCACCCCGATTGCAACACCAACAACATCTACATCACCTCCGATCAAGATCTCATCATCTCTTATTGTAAATCCGCCACTGGAAACGGTAAGAAATCCAACCATCCCTCCTGTCTTCAAGTTTTGTTTTGTTAAAATCCATCTTAGATCTCATGATTCTTTTCTTTTTTTTTCTATCTTGTCCCCTGTTCTCGCTACTTAATCGTCATCGTCATCGTCCTCATCATCATCTTCTGCTACTTTACTATGGATGAACATCGATTTCATCTCTTGTCATCTGAATTTCTTCAAAAAAAAAATCTCTTGTCATCTGAAAAAGCTTACCAGAGGCATCATCATCGTCATCATCATCATCATCATCGTCATCGTCATCATCATCATCGTCATCATCATCATGGTACCACAGACAAGAGCCCGATGACGAGTTTGCCATCCTCATCGTCATCCTAGGATGACGATGACTACGTGCGCTGGTCTAAGAGTTAAAGACTTTTCTTTTTTAATTATAAAAGATTATAGTTGACTATAATCTTTTAGCTTTCAGTTTATTTTACACATCGTTCCTCTCCCATGTAAATCTTGTTTTCATATTTTTTATATTTTCTGTTGAAACCCGTGAATCCCAAACCGACGGTATCGGTTCGGTCTGGTTTTACAAAAGTCAGTAAAAAAATGCCATCTTATTTTTCTAATTTTCCTGGGTTCATTTCCGGAAAAATGAAGGGTTTACTTAATTTTAAAAAATCAGAAAATATTTTTTTGGGATTTAATCAAGGTTTTTCTTACCTTAATTTTTTTTTCAGTGGGGTCGATTAACATTAGCAGTATATTCACCGGAAAATGTCTGGCAAAAGTCAGCACCGCCTGCGGTCAACGCCACGTGGCGGCAGAGACGCTCGAGGACATAACGTCTCTTTTTTACGACGAGGACCGCCACGAGATCTACACCGGCAACCGCCACGGCCTTGTCCACGTGTGGTCAAATTGACCGTTATTCAGCCACGTGGCTGCCATGTAGCGGATGACGTGGGCATCTCCGTACGATGCGGGCCCCCACCTCTCCACTAGCTTTCTGTTAGCGGTGAGCGGGAAGGAGACTGACAGGGCTGGCCCCACGGAATGAAGCTCGAAAGGATGACAGCCGTTGGATTTCGATCTAAGGGCCGAGATGCGGGTTAGTCGCCGCTGGATGGGAGCTATAAATGCCACCAACTACCTACTTTTGTTGTCATTTATTCCCCGTTCGATATTCGAAACGTTTCCCGGTCTCTGGTGCGACTTGTTTGTTTCACGGGGCGATCGAGAAAGAGATCTGCGGTGGTGCAATTCATCGGATCTGGTGATAATCAACCGTTCTCAAAATCGTTTTTATTTCATAATGATTGTTTGATCGCTATGCCTCGTTGGCAATGCATTGATCATTATTTGTTTTTTGCGTCTTTTCGAGGCGTCTGAACAGTATCGTCGGCTTGTTTGTGGCGCAGTAATCCGTCCAGGTGGCGTGGCCAAAGATCTAGCTATTAGGTTGTTTTTGAGAAGTAGACATGCTGTCGGTTGAAGATCAATCTGAGGTGTTATTTGTTCGTTTCACGAAGCGATCGAGGTAGAGATCTGCGGTACTGCGATTCGTCGGATCGGGAGATAATCCATCGTTCTCCTTATCCATTTTGTTTCATGATGATTGTTAGATTGCTTAGCCTCGGTTTGTTGGCAATGCATTGATGATTATTTGTTTTTTGCGTCCATTCGAGGCGTCTGAACAGTCTCGTCGGCTTGTTTGTGGCGCAGTAATCCGGCCAGGTGGCGTGGCCGAAGATCGGGCTATTAGGTTGTTTGTGTTTCGTTATGAGAAGTAGAACGCGGTTGGTTGCAGTCTTGCAGTTCAGTCTCTGGCGCGAGTTGCTCGTTTCGCGGAGCGAACGGGATAGACATCCGCGTTGTAATTCTTCGGATCTGGTGATAATCAATCGTTTTCCGTATCGATTCTATTTCATGTCGATAGTTAAGTTGCTTAACCTCGATCTGTTCGCAACGCATTGATGATTATTTGTTTTTTGCGTCTTTTCGAGGCGTCTGACGAGTCTCCTCGGCTTGTTTGTGGCGCAGTAATCCTGTCAGGTGTCGCGGTTGAAGATCCGTCTATTAGGTTTGTTTTGTTTCGTTATGAGAAATAGAAATGCGGTTGTTCGAAAGATGAGCTTTACTGTCTTCTGCTATCTCTTTCTCTTTTTCTTTCTCTTCCAACTTCTGTGACGTTAACATTCGATTGATTCTGTCATCTTCCAGCATTTTTGGTTTGTTTCTCGCGTTTTTGCTGGTCTCGAGCTTCCCTCAAGCCGTGAAAGGTGGCCGGTGGAGTCGTTTTGTTCCCTGCTGACTACTTCCTGGCGGAGATTTCAACTCTTGGATTGAATGGCCCCAAATATGATGCGGGGAGGAAAATTACCTCTCTCGGAATTGGATTTTGTGGAATTTCGTATCGTGGGGAACCGTGAAAGGTGAATATCGTCAATAATTCTTCCAAAATATTTTCAGATATTTCTTCTTGCTTTAGATGGTTCCAATTTTATGTTGAAACGTTTTGCTTATATTAGGAATTTAAATGGATTATTGAATGATTTCATGAGGGTTTTTAATTTCCGAGCTTTATTTTATGAATTTTCTTGGTTTGTTTGTTTAAGTTTCTCTTTTTCTACAGGTTTGATGCTGCAGTCTGCAGTAGAGGAAAACGGGAAAAAATATTGTCTGGCTGTCTAATTACATTGGCATCGTACTTGCCAGAGGCAAAGGATGCCCTCTCTAATAGTCTGACGAACAACTTCAAGCTACAGCCTCTAGAGAAAATTGAGAGAACTCCTTGGTTCACAAAGTCTACTATTTCATGGTAAATATCCCAAATATACTTTTTCCCTTTTTTTTAATATTAGTCTCATACATTTTCGTTATTTTCTGATTTTCTTTTTTACCTTGGCTTCTTCTCAGCTTCTTGTGCCTGGTAAACTCATATGAATTGCTAAAAAACTATGACTCTGTTCTGAATGAGATCGTGCAGCTGGAAGAGAGCAGGCGCTGTCATCTTGCTTTATACAGAGAGGTTATTTCAGCTTTATTTTACTTATTTTCTTTGGTTATTCCTCATATTCGCCCCACTCTCTCACAGGACTTGGACAACAGCTCATCAGGTGTTGTTGGAGGTTTGTCGAATTGAATATCTTCTGTAAAATTTAAAAATTAAAAATAATTGTCTTTTTCACTTCATTTTTTTTATCGATAGACGGTGGGAGCTTGGAGATGGGATTTAAATCTAAAGTAAGTTTTGTCATTGATTGTTCCTCTTATGACTTACGGCTATTTTATTCATAGAGGAGCGCTAATGAGACTTTTCAGGTCAAAATTGAGTCAGCAGCAGCGGATGCCACCAAGTACGCTATTTTCTTCCCGTATTTTATTTCTCATGATTTACATCTCACTGCAAAAAATAAATGAAAATGAAATTATATCCAGGAATGATTTGTTGCTGGCCATAGAACGGAGGCTCATCGCCTTAAGACAAGCAATTTATAGCAATTTAACTCAAGCCCTTGGGATCACACCATCCGATAAAATAATTTCGGATCTATCCGCGTTCTGTCAATATTTCAAATCTCCAGAAATTCGGTACTTCTTTTCTCATCAGCATTTTCGATGTAAAAAAAAACTTTCTTTGACTTTTTTTTACGAATTTGTTAATTTTTTCCCAGGAAATTCTTGCTGAGATACCAAGATTTGGTCTCCGGAAAAGAAATTACATCCAACTCCAGTGGGCCAACAGTCGACAACCCCATCGGAGAATCCCAAGCGCTAAAAATATCTGGGTCGCAGAAGAAATTAGGACCGCACCTGCGGCGGATCCAAATCGGACGGTCCAGATCGCCCAACACCAACGGCGATGCGACCTCCGCTGTCGATCTCAGCCCGTCCAAAGACGAGCTAGAGAGAGAATCGTGGGGCCCACTAGTGACCGGAGCCCTGTTGAAGATGATAGAAGTCAACCCTCCCTCGGTCAACGGTGGAGCGTTCTACCGACACTACAAAGAGAAGCGCGACGAGATGCTTCGCTCCGAGGCCGCGTGCAGAAAGAGGGCCGAGAAGGAAGTTCAGATCCGCATGATGCAGCAGACTCTCGACCAACGGACGGCTGAGATGCGTTCTACCGCCAAGGATCCGAGGAGGAGTTCCTGCCCTCCTGCCGTGGACCCGAGCCTAATCCGCCCCGGACCCGACCCGACAGGACCCGTTTCGTCTAAGAAGTGCAGCGCGGTGGTACCGGTCGGATCGCACCCCGATAAGCCTCCGGATCCGGTAAAGCCCGTCTCTGAGGATCCGGATAGCCTGGGCTGGGGGAGCGACGAGAGGCCGCCGGCGCTGGTTTTCCATAGGAAGCCAGTCAAGGGCCTGAAGCGGCTCTTCCTGTTCGGTCAACGGAGGAAAGTCAATGCCCTTGCTCCTCGGTCAACTCCCCCTGGTACGGATTCTTTGGATCTCTGATTTCTTATGGTCTCTCCGTTGACTTTATTTAATCCGCGCTTCCTGCAGCCGCGTCGGAGCCTGGAGGAATAAATCGCTCGTCCGCCTTAGTCTCTGTGAAGGGTACCCCCCCCCCCCTACCCGCTCACAATCGTAGCATGAAGAACTAAACTCTTTCTTTATAGGGCTGCGGCCGTTGACTTTTTTTCCTTGGTTGCAGCCGCAGGGCCGGTTCTCTCTCTGTCCGGGATTTGGAGAGGTAGAAAGGGAGAGGCCAAGCTCCGATTGTGCGCAAAATTCTGAGAGAAGCCCATCTTTCTATTGATCACCATCATCATCGTCGGCCTATCTATCTCTCCATCACTTGGTTACAAGTTTCTAGATGATGATGATGATGATCATGATGAGGAGCCGAACATCTGGTCGAGGAGGAGAACCAGGGCCATGGCGATGGCTGCATCGAGCCCGGGCTGTACAATGAGGCTGAACACGTCTGCGCCGAGGAGGACCCCGCCGGTGGACTCCTTCCGGCAGATCTCCGCCACCCGCCGCCGCCTGTCGTCGAAAACCTCGCAGCTCCGCCGAGCGTAGGAGCCCTCCACAGCCAGGCCCCCGGCGGCGCCGTTGGCCGTGGCCAACACCTTCCCCTGCCCCCAGAACAACAACCCGCCGCCGCCGCCTCCCTTCCTCCTCACCGTCAGCTTTGCCTCCCCCCTTCCCTCCCCCTCGTACACCGTCCACCTCTCGCCCCAGCTCAGCATCTGCTTCATCATCATAGGGTCATGCCGGGGGGTTAAAACACTTGAATTATAGTTAAGGGGATGGGTACCTTGCGGCGGGCGGTGAGGAGTGGCTCGCCGGCGGCGTTCATGAGGAGGATGGAGGAGCCGCCTCTGGCGCCGTAATCGTCAACGCGGAAGACGACGTCTCCGTTGCTGTCAAAGGCCACAAAGCCCTTGAAATTGAGGAGAAGAGATTTCCTCCACACGGTCAGCGCCGCCGGGGCGTCGCCGGAGGGAGCGGCGGCGCTGCCGCTGGGGTGCACTTTAGTCATCTGCCCCTGGAGGACTGTTCTCTGCAGGGGATTCTTGTTTTATACTGCGCCGTGGGAGGGGTTGGGAATAAGAGGAGAGGCGTGACGGTATCAACTGCCTAGATAGAAATCTGACTTTGTTTGGGGCGGGGGAGCAGAAGTGCGTGGTGTGGATCCGCTACGCGCCATGTGGCAGTTGTTTCTCTCTCTAGATTTCTCTCTCTAACGTGCGCTTTCAAACTCCGCCGGCCAGACCTGGGCGGCGCGATTAGTCTCCATCTTCCTCGTGGGGGATTGCCGCTGTCGAAAACGTTGTGGGAGGAGAGAGAGATGGAGATGATGATGATGATGATGATGGGGGAAAGGGTAGAGTTGTTTTTCGAGAATTGACGTAAGAGAGAGAGATGCCGCTGACGATGGGCTTTGTGAAATTTACTGTATCTGGACGGGAGAAATTGCACATATAAACACAGGTCGAGAGTAGAAAAAGAGGGTGTAAGAGCGATGATGTGACAGCGACGTAGCTTCTAGAGTGCGAGTCCAGCGCATGTCGATGAGAAAGGGGGGAGAGAGAGATAGAGATACAAAGAGAGAGAGAACGACTCGAGGAAACCTTTGCCATCTGCGGCACTTCTCTCCTCTCTCCGTCTGTCTTTATATGTCGATATATATATCTAGAGAGAGAGATAGAGCGAGTAGAAGAAACCTCTGCCATCTACGCATTTCTCTCTCTCTCTGTCTCTATAAATCGATCTAGATATCTTGAGAGGTATAGAGTAGAAGAAACCTCTGCCATCTGCAGCACTTCTCTCTCTGTCTCTCTATATGTCGATATACATATCTAGAGAGAGAGATAAAGAGACTAGAAGAAACCTTTGCCATCTGAAGCACTTTTCTCTCTGTGTCTCTATACATCGATATATATCTAGAGAGAGAGATATAAAGAGTAGAACAAACCTCTGCCATCTGCATCACTTCTCTCTCTCTCTCTCTGACTCTATAAATCGATATAGATATCTCGAGAGAGAGAGATAGAGAGCAGAAGAAACCTCTGCCATCTGCTGTACTTCTCTCTCTGTACCACTCTATATCGATAAATATATCTAGAGAGAGAGAGAGAGAGTAGAACAAACTTATGCCATCTGCTGCACTTCTCTCTCTGTACCTCTATATATCTATAAATATATCTAGAGAGAGAGATAAAGAGTAGAACAAACCTCTGCCATCTGCTGTACCGTCTCTCTCTCTCCCTTTCTCTGACTCTATAAATCGATATAGATATCTCGAGAGAAAGAGAGAGAGTTCAAGAAACCTCTGCCATCTGGAGGTCTTCTCTCTCTCTCTGTCTCTATATATCGATATATATCTAGAGAGAGAGATAGAGAAAGTAGAAGAAACCTCTGCCATCTGCAGCATTTCTCTCTCTCGACCGCCCTCTCTGTCACACCCTTCATCTTTCTCTCTACATTGCCCTCTCTCCAGCCTTCTCTCTCTCAAAACCCATCTCCGAACCCTAAACCTAATACCCCATCTCCATATCTCTCTCCACGTATCTTCTCCATCTCTCTCTCTAACATGCTCACTGACAAGTTGAACTCGTCCGATGGGTATGGAGCAACGGCCGGTGGGCAAGAATAAAATTTTGCCCTTCGCTTAAAATATAGCCGCCCACTGCATGGATTAACAAGCAAAATATTATATAATATTTGCTTGTGTAGGAGCAAGGCCCAGATTTTCCCTTCCCGGAGCTCCCCAGCCATTTAATTAATTTTTTAATAGGGAAAAATGCCGAAAAGATAACTCACAAAACTATATTGAAGGGATTTATGAAACGATCTTCAGCGTTGAAGTGGTCCTCTTGATTCGATGGAGACTGGGTGGGCCCAGATGGGCCATAGCAATATGGTGTGCAAGTGGGGAGATAACCCATCGGGGCCCCCAATCTTAATATTTTAATTGTTTAGGTATCAATGATTGGGGTTTTTAATTAGTCAGATGTAGCCCTTGCCCAAGATAATCAATATAGAAAGTGAGAGAAGTCTTATAAATTATTGAAAGTTCCAATTTTTTATGCTCTATATCCCGGATCCTCGCTATTGAACTACATTGGAAAGAGAATAATCAGGTTGCAGGCCATGTGTAGGATAAATAATTATATTCATCAATAAATAATTAAGTTCTGGATGAAAGACCATGAAAATGATAAATGCTAATTTTTTATGCAATTAACTTTCAGATAATGACAGCACTAGAGAAATGTTGGATGTGGAACGATTTATTTTTTATTCTGTCCGAACTTTTATATCACGCGGACTTTATTTTTTATATCACTTTCTTGGGTAAGTGGGCATATTAAATTTAAGGGTCATGCTACATACTAATGTGTCATAATTTTTGTGAATCAATAAAATAAACATGGACGCAGCGTCCAAAGACTGTGGCGACAAGCTACTGTAGTTAGCCATTCAACATAAAAATGCAAATACTAGTCCACTGGTAAATATCAAAAAATAATTTACGCATGAAATAAATTTCCATATCATTTGGATAATGTCTTGAAATAAGTATTAATTTTTTTATTTTGTTATTTGATACATGAGCAGTTATCCAGGGACAAATAGTCAGTGAAATTTTTGGCACATTATCATCAGGGATGTAGCTACGTGCAGTGAGTAAGAATACATTACAGGGTAGAAATTAAATGCGTGAATGATATTTAATTTACATTTTTAATGAATATACTCAATCTCTTCGTGAATAAATAAATAAGTGTTGTGATGGTAATGTATAGAGCCCAGCAAGTCTTTTTATATGTGTAATACGTCAAATTAGCCTAAAAACTATGCCAATGAAAAAAATTATATCATGTATCGTTAGGGCATCTTCATATATATGATAATATGTTTTACGATTAGCAGTAGGGGGATAATTTTTTGGAATCCAAATCACTTTTTCTTACAACTTAAAAATTTATTTGTTTACATATGGAAGCTAATCTATCATGACTGCTAAATATATTTCTACAATGATTTGAGTGGATATATATGTAGTTAAATATGCTTTGAAATGTTACAGATATGCTTTGAAATATTAAGATGAATGGATGACATAACAATGAATAAAAAGTATATAATTTAAATAAAATTTCACAGTGGCATCCTTAGTGGGATACTTTCCATCACCAGCTGAGCCTGTTTTTCTTCAATTTCTGGAAATCAGAACTCTTATATCGTGGGAGGCACCCCTAATAGAACTAACGGCCATAATGTTGTTTTGAAAAATATCTTTGAAATGCTTTGTTTGAAATGCTTTGTTTGAAATTATGTGTGGGTGATGGACAACTTAAGGTGATTTTTTTCTGAAATTTTGCCTTTTAATTTTTATCTTTGTTTTATTTTTTATTTTATTTAAATTAAACACTCCTAACATTTCTCTTTGAGGAACATATTTTAAATGCCATTTGGAACCATAAAGTTCCATTTGATTGGCTTCTTAGGAGTCCAATTGACTCATTTTACTGTGCAAATCCTAGTCAATTTTGTTATTTCATATCACACTTTATGAATCACAGCCACACACTCATCTTAAAGTCATTAATCAAAGTTTCTCCTCATTGCTTGATGTCCACACTGAGTCAATTTCAGATATCCCTCTGTTTTACCATACCCTTCAGGCTGACCTTTATTTGTCATGTCATTTTACCGCACCTCCTCTGAGCTTGCCTTCTAGACCTTGCTATGCCTCATACCCTGCAAACATCATTAAATAACAACACATCTGAATTTTATGAAGTCAACTCCACTTCCTAAAAGTCAACCTATGACTCTTCATGAGACACATCTTGACCAGTGTTTCACTTCTTCTCTCTCCATGATTTTAACACCAGACTCTTCCCAAATTGACAAAAAGACTCTTCCAAGTAAACAAACGATTCAAGTGAATTTTATAAATTATCAATCCACTAATATCAATCAATATAAATTTTTCTTCTAATATTTCATAAAACATGATCTCATAATAATATCTCTCAAATAAATTTTAGATGATGATAAAATATGTTATCCTTCAAAATTATAACATATGAATCAAATGAAAATTCTTTAAATATAAATATGAAGTATCTGAACTAGATTGATACACATTCTGTTGAATGTCATTGATGAATACAAATGAGACATGCACATTTACATATCGTAAAAGCATTTTTTTGCATCATCTCATTGATATTAACTTCATTTTAATACAAGTTTACCATTCGTGTCTTAATTAATCTATCATGTTAAAACAACACATTTTATTTACATATTTACGAGCACAATTATTTTCATGCAAATCATGTTTCAACATTATAATATTAATGAACTTAAGTATTCTTTTTGTTAGATTATTTTATTATAGGGATGAAGTTTAATAAAAAGATAAAGCCTGCCTACAATGGGAGGACTCAAGCCAGGAGTAAGAAGGTGAGTGCTAGAACACTCAAGCCCGCCAACAGACGACAAGGGACATCGCCTAGATACCAACATAGAGCCCAAGGAACCTAGACACAAGCCAAAAAGTGAGCCCAAAAGGAGCTCACATAGGCCCATTGGTAGAGAGCCCACAAGAGGAAGCGTGACCCGCATATGTGTTCGAGAGCAAAAGTATTTCATTTATTGAAATGATATCCTTTGTTGAAATTTGAATACATGTTTTGCCTTTTATGATTATCAGTATGGGATAACTTCTAAACATGGCTTTTAGCTATGCACCAGGCCAGGGCAGCAAACAACCAAATGGATCGCTGCCCATGGGGCTGCGACCTTAAGCAATTAGAGAGAGATTATTACTGGCCTTTATAAGTGAGCAGATATAATCTCTCCGGATAAGAAGAACACCCCCGCGAATGAGGATCGACAGAGATGGATGGTTCTAGAAGTCAAGATTCTTTAGGATATAATAATGTCTTGCCTTTTATTTGAAACTATTTATATACATTCCATCAGGTGTACCTAATGAATAGAAAAAAGTCCTCGCAGTCCTTTCTTGAACAAGAAGGAGCTTCTTGTGTCCTGCTCTCAGGCTAGCCCTTTTATTGAATCGAATGGGGCATTCTTCTTACAAGAAATCAAGCATCGTTCGGCTGCCAAGCCAAGGTAAGAGATTCTTAAATCCTTATTTTTTGAAGACTAGAGATGAGATGATACAAATATCAGCTACATTCCTTGGCAATCTCAATTGCCCAATCTTCCTTAAATTTTATTAAATCTTCTTTCTTTTTTGTTTCAGATTTCTTATTGGCTGAAATCACTGGCACAGATGGTGGATGTTGGGTTTTTAGCCTTGGTTCAACAATGGCAAACACTTTTTTCCATGGATACAGAAGTGTGTTAATCGATTCAAAATCGGTCTATGAAACCAATACGTCATATGTACCTTATGGGGAACTTGTTACAGCCTTGACTTGTTCTCTTTAAGATCATTATGAAGCCTTTCACTTTCCCCACCTCTAGAAGTATCCACAAGATGACGTGGCACTTAGATGCCCACCTCTTCTTCTTCATCACTTCTTGAAAATCTATAAGATCTTGTCACCATGAAGACACTCTGATTAGATGAGTGGAGAAGAGAGTGGAGAAAGGGAGGGGCTCTCAAATCTAGCTGCCCTGGGTGCTTGAAATGAATGCCCCTTCCCTATTTATATTCTACTTAAGTTTTTCTCAAAAACCATAGAAAGTAAAATATATCCACCAATGTTCTTATGACCTTATGCGTGTGACCCTCTAGGCCCACGTATCATTCTAATGAATAACTTTAGTGGCCCAATAAAAATTATTGACAAACCTTATTAATTAACTATATCAACATATAGATTAATTAAATAAGGATCGATTTAACCTAATCGATGATGTTTGACGTCGTTGAGGACTCTGTCCGGTCGGCACCGAGTATGATTGCTCGGTACCGATAATAGATGGTGGTATCGAACGTCAACAACGTCGTCGTCTGACAGAAAAACCCTAATGGGTTGATGTGACTACGATGCAATGAATGAGAACCCTACGTGTCATACGCACAGGATCCGAGTCGAGGGAGGCACTGAGCTTCGAGCTTGGACGGGGTCGCCGGGAGACGGCGACGGTGGCCTCTCAAACCTTATCGTAGTGACGAGGATGTCTACAGATGAATGGAATCAATCCATAGGGCTCGCACGACTCGTCCGTATCGGTAAGACGCTCAAATGTGTCATAGTTCTCTCAATTATTCCTCTCTCACCTACCTAGCCTTAGCACGATGGAGTCAATACAAAATTATATTACAAGAGGTAATTAAATGAGCGATAGAAGAGCACGACATACCTCATTGGCATGGGGCTCGTGGTGCAAAATTCATCGACAGTCGGCGGCGACCGGAGTGGGTTTGGCAGAGAGTCGTCGGAGAGCTAACGGCGGCTCGACAAGCATTGAGATGATGCCGGAGCAGTTGGAAGGGAAGAGAGCAAGGGCTAGCAAGGGGGCAGTGCATCGTAGTACCACAGGTGAGGTGGTGATCGTTACCAGGTCAGAGCGGCGAACGCGTTGACGATGGTGTTTATGGAGGCAGCGACTGGGCTCGGTAAGGGTCGTCCATGGACCCGAGTAGGGTGTTGGACAGAGAGGCCAAATGCCCATAATCGCATATGCACACAGGACTTCCAGCGGTGAGAATTAGGGTCTTCCTTGTGCGCATGATTGGCTACCTTTAGACAACAGACAATAGAAATCCCAAGCTCCGCAGTTAACCCAGAGTGGTGCGATCAGGCTGACCAAGCGCCACCTCCGGGTAGAATGCGGACTCCCCAAAGGGAACACAAACAATGACGAGGATGGTGGGAACTGTCCCCGCCGATGCTATTAGTCAGAGAATACCCGACGTGGCGTCACCGTGAAAAGGGTGACTGCAGGTCACTAGCTCGGTGAAATGGATGTCGTTGAAGATTATCAATCCTGTGCGTAGGAAGTCCCAACGTGGTCAAGAATTCCTATTGCAGCGTCGACAAAAGGGGCACCGGGAAATCCCAGGATCGTTGAGCTTGTCGTCGCTGAAAGACTAGTGGCCAGGCATGCAAGAATTCCTCATGCGACCGTGAATTCCCAACGCAGCGTTGATGTGAAGAGGGCACCTAGAATCGGTCTGCACCAGATGATGTGTGGTTTTCTTATGAACCCGCATTGACTGGTCCTGTCTTCAGCCACTCAAGGGTGCAATTTTGACCCCCACGACCGCGCTCAAGGGGGGGGGGGCGAACCTCAATGGCTGTGGCATGGACGATCGCGGGATCTCTGAACGGTGAATGGATCCACCGGTGGACGTAGAAGAATGGGGAGGAGGTGAATTTGTTGACTCCCCCCAATCTCTGGTCACTCCTCCTGTTCTTCAACTTCACCCTCCCTCTCCTCCCCTCTTGATCTTCCTCTTTCTACAAGGGGAGGCGAGACCAGACACAATGAGAACGATAGTCTAACAAATTTCTTCCTGGTCTGGGGACCTAGGGTGCCCCCCTCTTCCCTTATAATGGCCCCCTAGATGGGTCAACAAGGGGGAATCTGGTCCATTAGGGGGCCCTTACATAATGGACCCCCCATTACAAAGTAAAAAGTGAAAATTTAAAACATAAAGAAAAAGATAAAGGGGACCAAGGGAGGGGAGTCCAAATTGCTACGGACCCCCTCCCACACGTCGACAAAGACACACGATGTAGATGGGATGCGTCGCCGTGCGACAAAAAAAAATGATCCATCGAATCAACCTGATTCGATGGATCTTCACCCGACTGTCAATGACGACGGCTGTCAATCAACCTGATTCGATGGATTAGGGTTTTACAAGAAACCACAAAATACGACAAAGAAATGGTGAAAATCAAAAGCCATAAGTGAGCATCTTCACCCGGCTGTCAATGACGACGACGGGTGGCGCGGACGACGTCGTTGATGATCCTTGATGGCGTGCGCCGTTAATTGATAGGTTAAGTTTTCAGCCTGTGGGGTGCCAAGCTACACCTCGTGCTCTAGAAGATATTGAGTACTGTTGAACTCTCTCATGGAACCGTTATCATCATTAGTTACCGTGTAGTATAATCCATCATCTGTGTGAGACTCTCGAACGACTTTGGGTATGGTTTATTGTAAAACCCTAATCCATCATTCAATTAGTACTGATGCATAACAGGGATTATTGGAGAACTCCTTGTCCAATATCCTCACTACTCTGGACAGGGATTTTCACCATCATCTTCCTTGAGTCAATCCCCTCTTATATTGAGGGCAAATGATCCCGCTTTGAGCACTCAACCATCTTCGTGAGCTTCTCACTTCACCCGAGCTATGACTTGTTTGAGTTATTAGAGGCTCCTAAGTTGTAGTCAAATACAATCGTTCATTCACAAGATGCCCTTGTTGTCTCATGTCAGTGGATCAGTTATACATATACAACCGTGACATGAATTAACTTGATTAACGTTTAGGTATAATACCACTCAGGGATGCGTATGGATCAATTCAGTGAAGTCGTTCTCCAAAGAGCACCCACTATCTGTCCGTCGTGTCACCACACTAATAGTCACAAGAACAACTATACTTGTCGTATAAGTAGGATCAGCTAGTGTCATTCGATATGGATAATTCGATGTCCATCTCAACTTTCCATCGAATAAGAATATTTAGAATACATGTTTAAAAACTAATGATCACTTTGTTATGATCTCATCATAATTCACTATGTCATTGCTCGTATTCATGTACTTCATTATAAACATCACACTGGAATAATAATGAATATAAATATTTTATTCAATGAACTTAAATAAGCATGGTGGTGTGATTGACTTGACAACCATATAATATGCATCATACCCTGGCTAAGGATTTTCAGCATCCTCCTCCTTGAGTCAATCTCCTCTTATACCGAGGGCAGCTGATCCCTCTTGACCACTCAATCATCTCCATGAGCTTCTCACTTCACCCGAGCTATGACTTGTTTGAGTCCCATTATTAGAGGCTCATAAGTTGTAGTCAAATGTAGTTATTCATTCACGAGATGCCCTTGTTGTCTCAGGTCAGTGGATCACTTATACAACTGTGACATGAATCAACCTGATTGAAATTTAGGTCTAATACCATTCAGGGATCCATATTGATCAATTTAATGAACTCTTTCTCCAAAAGCACCTATTATCTATCCTAAGCATTCTCACATTGATAGTGGCATGATACACTATACTTATCATATAAGTAGGATTAGTTGGTGTTATTCAATTTGGATAATTCGATGCCCATCTCGACTATCCATTGAATTGGAATACATTGAATTGGATCAGTTGGTGTTATTCAAATGTAGTTATTAAGAATACATGTTTAAAGACTAGTGATCATTGTATTATCACCTCATTATAATTCACAAAGTCATTACACATATTCATGGACTTCATTATAAACATCACACCAGAGAAATAAGGAACATATTATTTTATTCAATGAACTTGTTAGTTTTGGTAGCCAAGGAATAACCTAAGAGGGTGGGTGAATTAGGTTCTCTATTTATATTATATTATTATTTTTAATTAGCCTAGAATTTTATTACCTAAGAAATTAGGTAGGGGAAATGGGGGATGCAATCATTTTTTTAGACAACTTAGGCTAATCCTTAATGTTGTTCGGGTGTATTCGTCTCGAGATGATGCTGTGCCCTAACCAAGTTTGTGTGAATGCCCCCATGAAAATCACTTGGAAATAGGGGTGAACAGGGATACCAAGAAAAAAGAAAAAATCGATGAAGCTTTGTCATCCTTGACCCTCAAAGGGTTCCACGGAATGACGTTGCTTGATCTACTTCAAATTGGCCCCCAAAGCCTTCTTCTTATGGCCCCCAAAGCATTAACCTGAGTAATCAGAAAGATTTATCATAACAGTATATTTCTAAATAATGTATTCTCCTCAACAACGCTTAGTATTGATGGCTACTTAAAATAGTATCAAGATAAGGACTAATTTTAAGTATTTCAACAATAATACTTTTATGTCAAAATTTTATTAATTCAGAGATAAAGATTCATAAATTTAACTATGACTTCCCTTCAGTAATACCTCCTTGTTTGTGGTCGTTCTTTCTTCAGTCCTCTTCTCCTCCATGTTTTTCTTTGGATGAAATTCTTGATTTGTGTTTGACCTTTGATGCTTAAAACTCCAATATCTTTTTCAATCCTACACCAAATGCAATGATTCTACCTAGAACGGTTTCGTAAAAAATTTTGCATAACTTATTTCAGCGTTAAAAAAAAACATAAATCTCAAGAGATCAATCTTTCATTTTCCTTTGTTTACTACTCGATTCCTAAGTGTCCGATTTTAAACCTAACTCTTTTTAAACTCAACCAAATGATGTGATTCAAATTTACTTGGTTTTGTATGGATGTTAGAAAAAAATTATATGTTGAAAAAATCTCAAAATCAGTATAAAAATATGTTAAAAATTATAAACTTATCACAGGGTCGAGGATGTGCGAAGTTTGGGTCCCAGTCTTCTTTTCTTTGAATCTTGAAATACCCTGCACAAAAAATGACGATTCCACATTCAATGGACTTGGATTGATTTTAGAAACAAATGATCTCTTCAAAGAATGCTCAAAAACTTCTTGAAATTTGCTTTAGGAATTGAAAGATCTGTCTAGTTTTTGGACTGCGATTTTCAAAGGGGAAGGGGAAGGGAATTTGAAGTTAGGGCTCAAAACTGTATATATGGACTTGGAAATCCAAAAGGCCATAATGGTAATTTTTTAAAAGTCCAACAGTCATATTCATTGATTATGATTAAGCAATATAAAATAATAACTATTTTAATTTCAGTTTTTATATTTATAACTTTGCCATCAAATCAAAATACCTTTCAAGAATTAAGAGCAAAAACTAGCAGTTATGCCAAGGCCTTGAGATTTAAAACAATATTAAACTTTGAGATATTTTTACAGCATCATTTAAATAAATATATCACCAAGTTATTCAACAAATCATTAGTAAATTCAGCCGTAATCATAATCTAAGGTTTCCATCACTAGTTTCTCAAAAAAAATTTGGATGGTTGGATGGAATTTCACATATCATTCTCAATCCATGATTCAAAAATTGAAACATATACCTACGCATAAAGAAGACAAAAAGATGAATATCATTAATAATGATGAGCCTTTGATGTGGCAACATGTCAGGGCATGCCACATCAATGCTATTTCTCTTCTCTGCCATGTATATGAGTGTGCACCATGTGTACGTGTGTATGCATGGTTTCTATGCCACGTGGCCTATCAAAAGACACTTTTCTCAGTCTCTGAAAACACATTTATTACAATTTAAATTTAAACCTTTGATGTGTCCACGCTGACAATCCCAAATAATAATACATTTTAATATTACTTTATTGTATTTCATCTGTTAATTTTCATCAAAATGATCCTAAAAGCAAGTTATTAAAGCCTAAATAATTTATTTAATCTTTCAAATGAAGTTCTATTTTTTGCTTTTAGGTAATTTCACTTAATTTCTTGACATTAATTTCATAAAAGATTACAATTCATAAGATATATTTTGTACTTAATATTTTTTAGGGGTTTAAAATATTTTTACACTTATATCTGATTTTTTGCCATCAGTTCGTCGTCAGCATCTTCGTCAATGCTAGGGCTGGTGCGGGTAGAAATGGTGGAGGAGTGCCGAGGATGAGCCCGGGTAGGTTGACATGCAGCAAAGTCACGACGCTGGAGGGGGTCGTTGGAGGTCGGAGGTGAAGAGGAGAAATAAGCGTCGACGTGAAGAATTGAGTGTATGACCGAAGCTTGGTGGTGCGTCTGTGTAGGTTGATTGGTGCAGCCAGAACGAGCCGGAGGCGTTCGTCGGTGTGGTTGTGGTCGACGCGTAAACTCAGCGTAGGGTCATGGCATCAAGAGTGGCGGCAATGTCGACAACAGATACAACCTGGTCGCAGGCGTGGATGGCGGCATTGTCGGGTGGAGGCAGCAATAATGTCGAAGGTAGATTTCCGTTAGGCATTGAGGAGGCCCCAGTGTAGATTTATAACGCAGGGTGCGGGTTCCATGGATGCGGCGGCTGGGTGGTGCTGGAATACTACCACTGTGCACAATCAACAGACGACACAGCTCGTGCAATGGATGACAGCCAACGGCGGAGGGTCACGACATTGGACACATGGTGGGGTGAGAATGGCCTGCGTCAACCATGCGACTTTTCACAGAGGCGAGGACGTGCGATGCACGTCAACATAATCAATGTCGCGCGATAACCTCCCGTGTAGTGGGTGCGTGCGTCGGTTGATGTCGTCGGCGGTTCTTCCCGTCGTAGAGTCGCTACGAGTTGTAGTAACGCAGCCGGCAATGCTCTTTGCGAAGCAGTGCAACAGCTACAAAATTCATATGCCTCGCGGTCACGACCGAGGGGTCGCTGACCGCAGCCGGGACAAACGCAGAAGTCGTGGCCCCCTGGTAACCCAAGGACGGGGTCACGCCAATCAGACACACTTCGGAGAAGTCACCACACGGTCGCAAGCAACACGGTTACACCCGATCAACTACCCAGCGGCACCTGATTGTCGCTCAGTGCATGGATCTGACCTCACCAGTTGGAAGATGAGCTGTAGAAGCCCAAGATGATACAAACTCAACCTTGATGCTACGCGGTGATTGGAGGCACGACCTGAAAGGGAATAGCAGCAAATTCACGATTGGGAATGGTAGCCTCCAATGAAGATCTTCCTTTGCCTCTCCACCTTTCCTCTCCTTCTCTCTTCTTCTCCTCCTCCCTCCTGCTCTTCTCCTCTTACGGTGAGACCTGGCGGTGTAACTTCTACACAAAATAACTGCAACCAGATCTGAAGTTGAACATGTCCATCATGGCCTTATATAGGGCCATGATGGACCCATTACACAGTACACATAAGGGGCCCAATTAGGGACCCCTTTTACAACGTTGAAAATGAAAAAAAAAACATAGAGAAATATAAAAAATGACTTGAAATAAAATAAGGGGTGAAATGTGACGATACTGACTCTTCATGACAAGTATGGGGCACTCATCATGATGAACACGAACATGAAATCAGACTAACAAAACAGGTAATTAAAATGCGAACGTGTGCACAGTCGTGCTCTACCCGAAGAATTTAAACCCGGGCGTCTTCACGGTTACTTTGGCGTGCCGGTGGGGTTGGATAGGGACTGGCGGTGATGCTGATGATGATGATGACGGCTTCAATGACGTTTCGTCGACGTTGTTTGGGCACGCTACATCACAATCACATTCTAATCTCACCATTTCCCTAGTCCCACTATTTTGTATATTACATATATCCTCCCATTTCCTTAATCAAAATTTAAGGAGTTTCAAATCCTTGATAATATTCCATTTGGATTTGATACATATTCATTCATAGAAATATCTATTTCATAGAGTATAATTTTTAATTATTTATTGATTAAACTCATATCCAACAACCACAATAAATTGTAGTGTCTTCAGTTTATCACCAAGGTTTAATTTGTATAAAAAATTATGTATAATAAATATCCACATTTGTATACACATTATAGTTTCAGCCTTCTTCTAATGTGTCATAATTTTTATCCTCTATTATTATAATGTTGATTGCACCAACTTGATCTCATTTATGCAATAAAATTCTAAATTCTTTAAAAATGATAAAACTGATAAGTGTATGTACACAAATACTCTTCAATAGTATTTAAAATGACCATAATCTCTTCTTTAAGTGTTTTAGTTCTCCCATAAAGAACTACTTGATGTTTTAGGTTTTAATTCATCACGCGTATTTAAATTAATCAGTAATACTTATGACTTCCTCTCGTAAAAGCATATTACTTGACAGTGATAAGCAAGAAGTGTCTCCATAGGGAGCGTATATTAAGGATTTAATGATGTCTAACTCATTAATTAGGGAATAAGAAACATTTTTTATAAAATAAGATGTATGGTGAGATGAGAAGGATATCAAGTGATAATAGATGCATGTAACAATTAATGTACATATGTTTATAAAAATGAATCAGAGAATGGTAATGATGTGTAAATTAAATATGGATAAATGAAATGTTTGAATTATATGGATGCGATAGATATTACATGAACAGGTAGATATTTATCGATGGGCATGGATGATTCACAGAAGATGGATGAATATAAAGAAGAAGATGAAGAAAGAGGTTTCAGTGGACTCACCATAGATCCTAATATTCCATTGAGATGAAGGAAATTTGCAACAAAGAGCGAGCCCTCCACTTGTTTTTCAACTTCTAAATACATTAACAATGGGCAATATAAAACTTGACAGATCTCAAAATCACTTTCTTTCATTCGGCCAATAAATGTTGGTGAAATTAAAATATTAATTTTCTCTCTTTCCATCAATCCATGTTTTTAATTATCGAGCTAAAAAATTATGATTTGATTTATGTGTTTTTATTTTCTGAGTTGATGTTTTTCCATCATTGAGAAGTATGTCCTTAGGTTATCCATAAATTGTGTTTCATGATCTGCATTCATACTGTTTCGTCGAAAAAAAATATGATGTGCCTCACTTGATTGATGCCTTCATAGAACATTTATTATAATTTTAGTCATATATTTTCTCCTACTAATAGATGTCATTGATTTCTTGTCACATTTATGTCGATTTTAATCTCCAATTACTATAGTGATGGCATGGGTCTGACGCATCCATCACATTATGCAAATAGAATTATCACTATTTTAATGTCTCCATGTGTCCCTATGATTTAAGAAACTAAATTTCAGTCCTTCATTGTCCCAAATTCATATTGACATTTGTGATACCATAATAGTACCTTTTCTCAATCATTAACATGGTGATGCCTGATGTCATCGGTGACATCGTCAGATGGGTAAATCCCTAAGGAAATGTAACTATGTGATGACATGTCCTAGGAAATGTAACTATGTAAATCCCTAAATCCCAATTCGAGAGGTTTGCCGAGCTCCGACCTCCGGGGTGGATGACCGGTGACGGTGACGGTGACCTTCTAATCCTCGTCGGAGAGATGATGATGACTATGGCATCGAACAAAATGATTCCATTGGTACTTGCACGTAACGGATGGGCTGGACCCGCACCTAGAACTCGCTTGTGTCGTAGTTTTCAAGATATAAAGTCTCACCTTATCTAACCTGAGCACGGTAGAGTGCAGCCGAATTTATACTATAAAAGGTAATACAACTGACGAGCAGAGGAACGATGTACCTTGTCATTGGTTCTTCTCATCCTCAATATAATCATTGGTGTAGTGGCCGGTGCGGCAGGTTGGGCGAAGGCATGCCGTAGGTGAGCACCACGTGGCTTGACAGGTGGCGGAAGTCGCAACGCTAGAGAGTGACTTAGGAGATAGGCGAGGACGAAGAGGTAAAGGAGCAGCCAGGGCGCCCCAAGCAAACGACTGAGTTCGGCAGGCGTGACCTTATGGTGATTCGACGTGTGCGAAGATAGGCATCAATTGTGAGCCTTATTAGGCAGCTCGGTGGATGATCGTGTGTATATGCCGCAGCTAGCGGTAGCGAGGCAGCGCGATGGCTTGGCGAGCGACGAACAATACATCATGGGGTAGCGCTTGTCCGAGCAAGTGGAGTGCGGACGCAGGTGACACGGGGCAACAAGCCACGGCGTCCGAGGTGGCGCAGTTGTAGCACGCCACAGGCAAGAGCTGTGGCACTGGCTCCTACTACATCGGCGACCGCGGTTGGCATCGTTGGCGTCAGAGGATGGTTCGGTTGTGGCACGACGTAAGCTCTAGCGCCGACAACAGCGGCGATCATGGCAGCGTCGACAGCTTTCAAAGGTGGCGTGATTGTGGCACAACACAAGCATGGCGATGGCACCGGCATCGACAGCGCGGCGACCACAGGAAGCGTTAGTGGCTCTAGTGCGCGGTAGCAAGACTTTTGTTGGCGGCCCGATGAACGACATGGGCTGTAGGTTGTGATGCAATTGCAGAGGCTCATAGGAGTGCGACGGCCGCGACCAGTGCACTCTGACAGCCCTTTTTCTGGCGGCTCAATTAGCAACACAGACAGGAACAGTGGTGCAGTTGTGAGTCCGCACGTAGGGAACGACACCCACATCTAGTGGACAGCAGTACAATCGCGCAATCGCACGGTTTCACAATAACGCACCGCACACGATGGCAACACAGTAGTGCAGTCATTCGGTAGCAACAGTTGTGCGTCGAGGAGATGAGTAATCGGGTTTGTAGGGCAACGGCTTCGCGTTAACGCGTCAACAACGAGGTAGTCAGCGACAGCAAGTGTCTGGCAAGTGTGGGCCGCGCTTTATCGCCGCCCTTCCTTCCCTCTCCCTTTCTATTCTCCTCTTCCTTTTCTCCTTCCTTTTATTCTTCCTCCTCTTCCTTTCCTTCTTCTCTCGATGAATGATGCCTTTGTTGACCTAAACATCTTCAACAAGTAAAAAACATTGTTAAGAAACCAGGGCATCCATCATGCCCTTATATAAGGGGCATGATGGTGATGGAAATATATGTGGCCGGCAAGCGAATCACACATTCCACATCTCGTCCCATATTCATTAATAGAACATATTCATTATAGTGCATGTGTGATGCGTATAATGAAGTCCATGAATACATGATCGGACTTAGTGAATTATGATGAGATCATAATACGGAGATCACTAGTCTTTAAGCATGTGTTCTAAACATTCCTATTCAAAGGATACGCGAGAAGGACATCGAAGTATCCGAATAGAATAGTACTATCTAGCCTCACTCATAGATGAGTATGGCCGGTCCAATAGCCATTAGTGTGGCGACACTAAGGATAGATAGTGGGTGTTCTTTAGTGGAAAGAGTTCACTGAATTGATCCGTACGAATCCCTGAATGGTATTATACCGAACTGTCAATCAAGTTGATTCACGTCACGCTTGTGTAAGTGGTCCTTAGACCTGAGACACCAAAGACGTCTTGTGGATGGACGGT
Source organism: Wolffia australiana (assembly GCF_029677425.1). Classification (NCBI taxonomy): domain Eukaryota; kingdom Viridiplantae; phylum Streptophyta; class Magnoliopsida; order Alismatales; family Araceae; genus Wolffia; species Wolffia australiana. Next base: position 8,650,854 of record NC_135851.1, on the reverse strand, counting down.
TGTACTTTGGCTATGGCCAACGAGTCTCTAATCATGGGATTCTAAACGGTCTTAGTTCGGGTGCATCAAGAAGTACACAAAGGCGATTGAGTGGTCAAGATGGGATCGTCCACCCTCGGTATAAGAGGTGACAGTTCAAGGAAGATGATGCGATGAAGTCTGATAAGCCGAAAAATCACGTAAAATTACGTGGTCGTTACGCTTTTTAGACTATGCAATAAATTTATAATTCCCTTAATTACTAAATAAGAATATAGAGCAAGCAAGGGGTCGATCCGCAAGGAGGCAACAATTCAGAATTTTCAAACAATTTTTATGAATCAAGTCAAGTAATTTTGAATTTTGCAATATTTAATTCAATTAATATTAAATAATATTCTTAAAATAATCAAAATTAAGTAAAACTTAATTTTGATTTCGGTCAGATAATTCCAGATAAGAATATTATTATTATTTTAAGCTCATAAAAAATATAAATTATTAATTTCCCAATTTAATAAAATTTAGAATAATTTTCAGAATTAAAATTGGGAAATTAATAATCAAGAAAGTGATTTTTGAATTGGAGTTTAAAATGGGTGAATTTTTGTTCAAATTTTATTTTGGGTTTTTATATATTAAATTAAATTCCTAAACAATAAAAACCGAAATCTAGAGAGAGAAACAAATCAAATTAACCTAGAGAGAGAAAGTGAAGAAATTGGGGGAAAGCCCCAATTTCGACCCTAAATTAAAAATGTAATGAAGCAGAAATGCCCTAAAATGATTAAGAATTAATTATCAAAAGTCAGATCTCGAATCCAAATCAAAAAGAAGTGCTGATGCATTCAAAACATGAATCTAGGGCATGTACATTTCGCCCATGCCAAGGCGTTTTCGAATCGTTCTAGAAGATGATCAAATACAATTCAGAAACTTACAAATTTGATAAAGAGATCCAGATCTGACGACTTCCAGAATGCCTCCTGTGTCCTTCCTGGCCAATTGCTTGGGGAGAGCCTCCAAAAGTGAATTTCGCCTTTTTTTCTGACCTCTATTTAAAGATCCAACCGTCCAGATTGTAGAGGAGGAAAAGACGAACCTGCCCTCAAAATTTCAGCCCAATCGGAGTTGTAGATCTCAAGATATCGCAGTTTTAGTGAGATCAAATGTGGGCCGTTGGATCTCTTTTATTTTCTCTAAAAAATCGGAATTTCCTATTGGCTGGGCTTGATTTTCTCGCTTTCCGTGTTTCTGGACACGTGCACCCTCGTTTTCCGTGTCGGTCGCACTTTTTCGCTGCTTTTTAAGAAAACAGAAAAGGACAAAATAGTGCTTTTTTCGCTTGGTTAGAAGAGAGAGAGAGAGAGAGAGAAAAAGAAAAAAATCATTGTTTTAAATAAACGCCAATGATCGGCGTCGATTTCCGCTTTTCTCTCTCTCTTTTAATCACTCTATTTGACTTTTCCTATCTCTCTCCTCTCTTCTCTCCTTTCTTATTTAATTAATATATCCCTTCATTCGCCCGAATTTCGGGCGAATGACGTGGATATTCATTTTAAATGCATTTAAAATGCAAAATAAATAATCAATATATTATTTAATTAAATGAAAATCATTTCTTGCCTAAATAATGGTCAGAAAAATTCAGAAAAATTCATAAAAATATGGGAAAATTTCATAAAAATCAGGAGATGATTTACTGACCTTAAACCAAGCAAATAAAATCATGTAAAAGTAATTCTTCACTGAAAAAATGTCAAATTCTATGTAAAAAATGATACAAAATATGAAATAATAGAAAAACGACATGTTAACTGATTTCAATGTATTTTATCATGATAACATGCAAATATGACCATTAAAACACATAAATAGAATGTATAATTCAGTAATTAAGTATATTAATTTGCATGTTATCAAAGTCCTTGGCCAAGGCAGTGAAATATCGGAGAAGAGTTCTCCAATGATTTTTGAATGCATCAGTACTAACTCGGATGATCGATTAGGGTTTGACAGTTGACCATACCCTAAGTCGTTCAAGGAACATCAAGTAGATGAGGGATTATACATACACAATAACTGATGACGAACAGGTTCCATGAGTGAGTCGATACACACTCCTTTGTATCTTCTAGGACTGATACATGGGCCTAGAGGGTCCCACGCAAATGGTCTTTTGGACGTTGGAAGATATACTTAAGTTTTGGGGGTTTTTATGAAACATACCCACTTAGTATAAATAGGGGAAGGCCCTAAACGAAATTTACCCAGGCCAGAATTATTCAGGGGCCTTTCCCCTTCTTCTCCACTCTCCCCACACCCCCTCTCCATCCCTGATGTGATCGGGACGACGTAACGACACTGACAGAGAAAGAACGGGGCTCATCAACGAGAAGGAGGAGATCCGACGCACCGAGGACCGCGTGGATACGTCTAGAGGCTGCACACTTGAGCAGCTTGACTCGTCTCACTCCGGGATCAAAGAAATCACGAATGAGATTCATGCAAAGGTACTTCGTTTCAACGTTTTCATTGATGCCATTCGATTCACAAAAGACTTCCGTTGTGCATTGTTTTGATTTCTTCATCCAAGTCAAGGCCTCTAGAACCCAACATATGGCCCCTTACAAAAGGGTCCAATATGGGGGTTCCATTTACATAGGGACCCCCTTTGAAACAAAATAAAAATACTAAAAGATAATGCCAGGCAATGCATGCCAAAACGACACGAAGGCGATACGACACATGACAACACAAACATGAACGCAACAGACAAGAACACGATGAATACGAACAAAAATAAAGCAACGAAAAGGATGAGCACGTGTCGATGAAAATCATAACGTCGAAAATGCGGACACATAGGATTGTCTAAATAAACCAGGAAAATAATTGTAAATACATATAATTTGATTCCCTTAGAAATGTCCTTGAAATTTCATTGGATCATTTATTCAACATGGAACCTGAAAAGTGTTAAAAGTATCAACTATACATATAAGAATAAATATCCATGTGAAATGCTAAACACACGTGATACAATCCCTCATGGTTTTAGAAATAGATGATAGTCAGGGGGAATGAAGCCTACTTCTTGTCGGATATGAGACTCTAATCTAGGATATCCTCTCACCTTTTGGACTATCTATGATAATCTCTCACTTGTGGCAGCTTATTAGTTCTAGAAGTTCACAGTAATCTTCTTCATGCCTGTAAGTAAAAGATGGGATTATGCTCCTCTTGTTCAATCACATATTATCAATATGTACCAGGGAAGCGTTGGTGATGAGACTCCTATCGAACTGTTGGAAGAGAACTAATAGAATTGGTGAGAGAAATAAGATAAAGTGTTAGGGTATAAAATATATACTGCGTAGATAAATAATACTTCTAAAGAATACTCCCAATAATTGATGAATGAAGAGAATAGACCAGACGTGTGTAGATAAAAATGATGATATCAAATCCTTCTCAAAATAGTGGATGATAAAGGTATGTGTCTACCTAAGAAAAGAAAGATAATGATAATGAGCAACATATCCTTAAAAAAATGAAATTACATGCTTCCAAACACAAGAAAACTCACAATACTACTTCCCTCTTTTCCCATTTTTCCTTTTTATTTTTTAATTTTTTTAGAAAGGGGTGGACACAAAATATAAGCTTTAATTAAAAAATAATATTTTTTGTCAAATATATTATTCTTGAAAAGTTCATCAAATGATAGTGAGAAAATTAAAAAATATAATGACAAGATATAGATAAAAAGGGGACATAAGAATGAAAATATATTGTAAAAGAGTGGTATCACAAAGGAGAAGAAGAGATAGGGTTCATGTAGTGATAAGCATTAACATATTAATTTATGTAAGGTAGACTAAGAGAATAGTGCGGATGATACATATATATGTTTGAAAGATAGCTTTAAATGGTTCGCAGAAAAAGGTATTACATGCTTAAACGTTAAAGATTCTTTCATTGGATTTGGAATCCTATCATCCCACATGGAAGAAAACAAAGATTTTGAGGCGTATATATTAAATCAGGTGATAATATATTAAATATACATATAAATTAAATATAAAATAACGATATTATTAACTCATTTAATATATATGCCTCAAAGTTTTTGTTTTCTTCCATATGAGAGTTTAAACTCCAAATCCTATTATCCCATATGGAAGAAAATGACATTTTTGAGGGGTATATATAAAATGAGGTAATAATATACTTAAAAAAATCTCTGTTTACCTGTTGGTCGACGATTTTCCTCACCAAACAATTGCATGACGAAGAATTTCAAGGAATTAATGCATTTTTACAAACATTCCAACTCCGATATCTGATATCGTCATCCTTTCCAAGAGACGTAGGCAGATATCGATAGTCTATCAACCAATATCAGATATCGTGATCTGATATCCGGATATCAATTAAACCGTTACCCATTATCAATATTGGGACGTGCGAACACTATTAAGAAGTTCTCTAACATCAGATGAGACCTACACTATTTCACTTGTGCAATAGCACCATTGGTGTCACACAAAAATGGAATAGGGTTTATGATCACATATAAATCCAGTTTTAGTGATGAACATTTCAATCACTCTTTCTTCTTTGGAGACTTCAACTATAGTGATGTACTCCATTCTCATCATCAAGTTTTAAGTTGACCTAGTTGGAAACTTTCCAATAGGTCATACTTCATTACTGTAGAAATATAACTTCAAATGTAGACCCTCTATCATTTGAATATCATTGAAAACACAATTTATGAAATGCTTGAGTTTCAATCCATCTTGTCCATGAACTCAAACATTTCCTTTTGTCTTCTCAAGACATCAAGAACATATCTCATTTTATTTTAATGCTCATAATAGTTAGAACTTAGGTCACTTTAGGCCTCATACATAGAATGATGTACATGATTAATCTTATTATCATGGTACAGTGAACCTATCTCAAAGTTCCCCATCCCAAAACTCCTTTTGGTGATGATATCTATGTTGATGGATATGGAGAATAGTAATAAACTTCTTGATCTATCTCTATAGATCTGTATTCTCAATATGTAGGTTACTTCTCCTAAATCCCTTCACGGCGAAGATATTTGAGAGGCATTCTTTTATCAAGATAAAATTCCTACACCATTCTGAATGAGTAGAATGTACTCTGTATAAAGAATATAATAATTATGATAGTATTTATGCTCCCCTTGGTCTTCATGTATACTTGCATGGATCGTTCTTAATTTTCAATGAAGACATGAGATTTTATCAAATCTATGGGAACTCGTATTCTAACTTTGGAATGTCTGCTTCAATCCATAACTGGATTTTGGCAGCTTGCACACCTGAATGTATACTTTTAGGTTGTATCGTATACACACTCATCCATTTCTAGATTCCACAATCATAGTGTGCTTCTATGGCGAGAAAGATTCTGGCGGACTTTCTCATGGTAGCTTGTGCAAACCCTTCCTCCATTTGAACTATTTCTATTTTCCCATCAGCACCAATATTTATCAAAAAATTCACTTACTCATAATAGGTATCATACCCTTTAGAGTGTCAACCAAGTTCCAAACTTGGTTGAGGTGTGTGGACCATATTTCAGAATCCATATGCTCTTGCTCATTCCAAAAGTTAGAATAGCCTCTTCATATGTTAGAGATCACCGTTCAGTTTGAACGAGGCCCCATTCCGCCTTGGGGAGGTTCTTTTCAGGCTGCACAATCAATTGTGGATTTTCTATCAAAACTACAAAACCCATCATCTAGACCCATAGGCCAGACCATCAAGGGTCCACTTGATCCACTACAAAAGCCTAAGTTCTATACACAAACTTGTATGCCGTCAAGTAAATAAACTTTTAATGGTGGAGTTACATTAAATTCATGAAGAAAATTTTAAGTGCCTTTCAAATTTTTTACCAAATTACTCAACTCCAATATTAAATTCATGCACAACTAATAAAGATTTTGAAATCATAAAATGACATTTTTTTGCCCAAACAGAAAATATGTGGTTTTCCTGATTCTAGGAAAAAGTGGTATAAAATAAAAATGGAAAACCATGGTTCTTTAAGATCATTCAGCTTGTTGGAAGATAATGCATGATGCTTCTATCCTTGTGCCTTTTCAGCTTGTATCCCCTTTAGATTGAGATTACATAAGAGAAGGGAACTCTAATTATAGTGGGGAGATCATGTTTTCTATGTAATAAAATTTTATTTAATTAAAAATATCATAAATTAAATGATAGTTTTCAAAGTAAATACTAAAGTAACCTACTAGAATCAAGTCTAAAAATTAAATAACTTATGGAATATTATTTTGTCAGGAATAGCATGAATATACGTGCAAATGCCATTGTCTTGGGGTTCTAGCTCCTGGTATTCCTCAAAATTTATCCATTCACTTGAATTTCTTACTTGCCTTTCGAATGTGAAGTCAGAACAGCACAATGCAACCTAATTCTTTTATCTTGCAAGTTGAGACTCAACTTCTTATTATCAAATAAGATCGATGTCCAACCTTGATCTAAATATGATAAGATTTACTAAATATCGTTCTATTATGCTATATCCTAATGGGTCATTAATAAACAGTCATAAAGACCATAAATCATCTGACATTATCTCACTCCAGTCATTATCATCTGGCAATATTCTCTTTAAGGATCCTATTAATTTCCTAATTTCTCACTTTAATTTGAAAATTGGCTTAAGGATGACATGGAATTCTCAGTTTATGATGAACCTCATACATATTCAGTAGAAACTGCAATGGGAATTATTAAAATCAAAACCTGGACTACATTAATTATGGCTCATGGACATCAAAACCTGGACTACATATATTCATAAAGTTCAGCCCACTTCATTAGTCATTTTTACAAGTAGTAGTTGGCTCAAAAAGTTAGAACCTTTCCAGATTATGGTGCAAAAGGTCCCATAGAATCTATGCCCCACAAATTAAAATTTTATATTTCAACGATTACTTTTAGAGGCATAGAATCTTTCTTTTTCAGGTTCACCGTAGATTCAAATTTTAATAATTTTTTTCAAATTATATGAATCTTAAAATAAAAATGCCAAGAAAAAACTTCAGTGAAGAACTTTAAAAGTATATTTTTGTAAATAAAAATGGCCACCACAAAATGATGATCGAAAACATCCTAATATACTTCTATGTTCTTCGTCAGGAAGACATCTTCTAAAAATATGATATGATCCTAAATGAAATATTTCAGGATCTTCCCATACATAAATTTTAATGCCTATCAAAAGTTTCTTTCTATCTTCCTCTCAGACAATCTTTTTTTTTTTTTATGTATTAACTTTCTTCAAAACAAAGATGGTTATTTATACAACTTTTTAATTTCACCGGATTACCTCAAATGGCCATGCTTGTTATTTTTTAGGTACTTTGATACACCTGATCAAAATGAATAAGAACATACTGAATTATATGTAATAGTTAAATCTCTGATTTATTGAAATAATTCAACCTGATTAATGGAGGAGAAAAGTTTAAGATAAAAATATTTCTACATGTTTGAGTTATTCCCTGATCCTTTTGGTTTATATCCTTTCCTCAAATGCATGCTATCATAGTGTCATTTCCATAGTTTTGAAAAAAAAAATTATAGCTATCTATACAAGAAAAAAAATCTCACCTGGGTCCACAAAAAAATCTTTCCTATTCTCCTGCAAAGTCTTCCACGTGGGTGAAAATCCATTTCGTTCCGTTTCATCTCACCAAGGCTCATTTTGACGTTTCTACGCTAAATAACTTCTATAAAACTTATCACTATTTTGACTCATCTGTAAATTTCAATACTTACCAAAACTTATGAAATGAACTTGGGAAAGAATTCAACGATCCTTAATTATTCTCTCTTAATCTATATCAGTGTGATATCAATCTAGACAAAGATATAAAACGAAACAATATCAATTGAAAAACCACATTTTTAAGAGAGTTAAATAAAATTAAAGATAAAATTATAAATAAATATTTTTTCCTGGTTGATTACAAATCCAATGCTTTTTAAGCAGTTTTAAATGAATCGTATTGTTCCAAAAATTAGTAACATACATTTTTCATATTGGGGATAATTTCTGCTGGTTGATTACACATGAATGGTTCTCTATAGAAGATTGAACTTTCATGGACAAGGAAGAAAATGAATTTGATAACTTATTTCAAATATTTTCAGCCAATAAATGTTGACATTTTGACATTTTGATAAATTATTTCAACTACACAACATATTTCATAAACGTCCAAAATACATGTTGACATTTTGATCCATTACGAGTTGTTTTTATTTTAACTGTGAAAGTAATCAAATTATATAAATGCTTAATTTTGTATTTTCTCAGTAGATAATAAATTAAAACATGGCTGAGATAAGTGCATCTATTTTACTTGCATCCGACAAATTATGTTGTATCATTTAAAAAAATTAGGAAAATGAATAACTAAACCCCAAAAACCTCAAAGTTGGACTTCCAAAATTCCCATAAAATATTAAGAATGATAAAAATAATATATTTAAAAATTTACCATACACTTAACTTAAAATAGCTTCATTAAAATAATTGTATAAAATTATATATTTACTTACCGGATTGCATCATGACATAGTTCAAAATTTTAACTGGGATAGGCCAAAGTTTTATGGTCATTTAGGAATCCTAGAAAAAAACCCTAACCTTCAAAATAAATGAACAAAGTTTTATTCTTCAACCCTTTCGCCTCATCAATATTTTAAAAAACCTACCTAATCATTTTTTCACACAGTTTTTTTAAAATTTTCCTGTTGACAGGAAATACAAAATAATGATTTTTCATATTTCAACAACAGTGGTGATGATCAATTTCCGTATTTGACTTGAAAATATGTGTTTTGGTTTGAATGGACTATTTTCCAATATAGATTTGAGATTAACTCCATGTCCATCTCTCTCATTTTAACTTTATGAATTCATTTCTGGAAGGGTTTCACTTATTGTTTGAGAAATGACAAAAAAATGTTTTGAAACATTGAAAAATACTTTTTTACCTTCTTATCATTTATTTATCATATCTCGAAAATGATTCATTATATTTATGTATGATTGACTAGGCATTCTTCCGATATGTATGATTGACTAGGCATTCTTCCGATATGACTAGGCATTCGTACTTGAATTTTGGAGTCTCGTTGTTTCTTTAGATAAATTCATGATAATATTAGCCTTTAATGATATTTTATAAACTATGAAATTATCGGAGATTCCATATATCATAAGGATCATAATAAGATACGATGTATTTATCTATAAAAATTAAATATGATTTGAATGCACAGAAAATATGGAGATCTAGTTTTTCCACAAAGGTTTCAGAGGCCAATCTTTTGGTTGTATTTATTCAGATATAGTTTCTCTGGAATTCCAATTGAAATTTTATTTTAATTTTAATTTTCCTATTTTCTGTGCCCGTAAATGTTCAACTATTATCAATCTTAATAGCTAATGAGTTTGAGTTTACATTTTTTCCAAAAGGACAACGAACACTAATCAATCAAATACATTTAATGGCTATCTAATCAATATAAGGATGGAGGATAGATATCTTTTGATAAGCCTAAATTTGGTATTTCATTAAACATATTTAATCATGTCTTTTGATTATAACCTTATGACATGATATTTATATGGTTCCCTTTTTCAGAGTACAGAAAGTGTAGGGAGAGAAATTAGGTTCATCCAAAGGTAGGAGGGGACTGCAAAATATGAAATGTAATTTATGATTTTGGTAGATAGAAGTTTAGCACAAAGAGGTGATGTTGAAGAGTGAGAAAGAGGATGTGAGATGAGAGTGTGAATTGAAGCTGACCTAAACCTTCGCCTATGGATTTAGGTTGCTTGATGGATGAATGAGAATGGTACATGGCGCTTAGGGTTTGACCCTCTTGGAGGATCAAGACCTAAGGAAAGAATAAGAACGACAAAAGTTATGGACCTCATTGATCTTGCTCCTCTCGTTCGGCATCAGACAGTGTCAGAATATTCTCTCTTACTTACAAGCTATTTTAATCAATCCAGTTGTATGTATGGAAAAGGGGGGAAAATGAGCCTAGCCTCAAATTCACATTTGGATCTTAAGATGTCAAGCATTGAAAAAGGATGAACCAAAGCTGTCCAGTTGCTCTTTTCTCTCACCTCCAGACCTAACCAGCTCATCCTGCTTTTCCTGTATGCCATTCACCCAAAATTTGTGCTCTTACTGATGCCAAAAATATCACCTTCCTTCATCTAATCTATTAAAATCTACACATGAATGTGTCATCTTCTCATTAATAAAAATGGGAACAGTAAGATAACTAGAAATAATATTATTGTTTCACATCTGAGAGTGTGGCACGTGTCCTAGATTCCATTGGCGTTGGATATCACTTAATTGAAAAAGGATAAAATGATTTTTTAATGAGAAATTGGTTTTTTTTTCAAGCAACTATTGTGCAAAATAAGTTATTGTATTTTTTGGATTTAATGCAAACTGTGTTAATACGATCTCTCTGTAACTTTTGTGGCTTAAATAAAATAAATAGTTAGCTCATTATTCATCATTTTTACCCAATAAGTTTCAAGGTCAAAACAATGAGTCCCCGATGATTATTTGCCACATCAATTGAAAAACTGACCGTTACATATGGAGGAATGACATGTAGCACTGGATTTCACTTTTAAGCCCTAGAAAGTTCATAAGTAATTCATCCAAATGCTTTAATTTATTCTGCATGAATTAGTTTTTTAAATTTTTTGTTGTAAAATGCAATCATATCCATAAAAATAACTTAAAGCCTTCGGTAATGCAGAATATGTATTTTCTAACTTATAAAATTAGTTTCATAGTGTTTCTAAAGTTATTAAATTGATAAAATATCAGAAATTCTTGAAAAATCATAAAATCACACCAAAGGATGTTTAAACAAATTTAAAACATCATAACATAAAATTAACACATTTTTAATGCAGAAATTTATTTAATATGCATAACATATGGCAATTTTCATGTTATCCTCCGCCTCTCAGACTAGGTCACGTGTTTCATGGTGGAGATAAAATAAGATAATTTGTGAAGAAATAGAGACAGAGATAAGTGAGTGATGGATTAAAATATGGGTTTATGGGTCAATGCTTTATTACATCTGGATAAGTCGGACCATCATATTCAAAAGATAGATTTGACTTACAAAATTTCCATATATTCCCCCTCCTAAACCTATGTAGATATGCTTGATGAAATACTATATCATGGCTTAAATGCATGGAAAAAACCTTGAACCTCTGTGTTCCCATTAGGCATATTTTCCCCAAGAATTATCTTAGGACCCTCCAGTCTGATTCTCACGGTTCATATGACTAAACATAATTCAATATTTTATATGTATTTTATGTTTCTACCTAAATTTGGAAAATAAATTTTAATGGAAATAAAACTTGTTTCACATAACCTAAAAAGTGATTTTTTATTATATGATATTTAATGTTAATAAATTTTCCCTCAAATTTTTTAGAAAATTTTTTGTTTATTTGGAGGTATAAATTTCTAAAATTGGCTTCTTCTGTCGTTCTAGAGCCTTACTTGGTATTGCATACACCTTATAACTTGTGATCATTCTGTTTAAAATATGATGTTGTGCTTCCATACTTTTGGTATGCTAGTTATGTCACTAGAATGTGCAACATATGGTATTACAACACATCATCTTTAAGTTGAGTCATGTAGCACAATGAAAAACTAGAATTTATGGTACATTAATTTCATTTAAAGCCTATGATTTATGAAAAAAAATTAATATTTTTTTCACTACATAGAACAAAGTAAGGAATGAATCCACAAAGAGCAGGTAATTTTGACATTTTTTGGATTTTTTTCTTTTAGAGATATTATCTTAGATGTTTTGAATGATTAATTTTTAGATTTTACGTTTAGATTTCACATTTTTAGATTATACAAAATCTGAAGGAACAAAAATTATTTTTTATTTTATTATATTATCTTCATTTGATATGATTTTTAAAAATTGGGAATTTCCTGGGAATTGATTGAGTTAAAAATGATTAATAGTTAATATTAAAAACTTAAGATCAGTTCAAATGATTGGTTTGAATAAAAGATTCAGTTCAAATGATCGATTTAGTTTGAACTGACCAGTTTGGACAATGGTTATGACAAACCAACCAATTATGATGATTGTTTTATTGTGAACTGATTGGTTTGCTATGGAAAATCGGGTCGGTTCGAACCAATCATTTCATATAGCTTCTTTCAATTCATCACCCTGCATCCAATCAAGAATGGCTTCAAAGTATGACTTTCTAACATAGAATAAAATTTCTTCAAAAAACCAAAATTCCTAAATCATTGTTTTGCTCTATCCTTGAAGGGTAGTGGAAAAACATTTCATCATCATAACTTCACTGTAAATCCCTTACAGTGGATATAAATAAATTCTTTTGTTAAATTCATCTAAATAAGCATGTGGATCTTCTGAAGATAACCACAAAATGTTTCAAGGGCTTCACAAAGGCATTATCATTGTTAAATACTACATTATCTGCTAATGGTGCATGTGAAAAGGTAGTCTTTTATATCTAATCAACTCATAATGCCCTTTTAATCTTGTATTCCTCTCAAAGAATTTATATTTGTTTCTAATCACTCATGTAACATATAATGTCCTTAATTTTGCTCATGGAAACATTTTTTTCTAATTCAGGAGGAGTGAATTCAAGTTGTTTACATGTAATACTGTTGATAAATAAAAATTTAATTATATTGGTGAACTGCAAGAATTTATCTCAAAGTACTCCTCTCATTGTGGTTCTACACTTATATAAAGGGCATAAAATACTAATGATACAAAATTAAATTTAGTTACCCCATGACGTGCTATTGGCAATAGCGTCAGTTGATAAATCAAAATTTGGGCTCTGATTTATGCAATTTTTTTTTAAAATCCATACTTTGTATAGGGTAAGGGTCAAATCCATAGCAAACTGGTGATGAAAAGGTTAATTTTTTTGTTCAGAGATAATTTCATATGTTTATTACGGGTAATATTTTTTTGGTTTTAATATTGTCTAAGTATTAATTTTTAAAAGGTAAATAATACTATTTAAACTCATTTCAATGAAAAATATTTTTCATTCTTTAATAGATTCTTCCAATTCAATATGATTTTTTCAAAATTTTCTTCTTTCAACCTTTTGGGAATTTATTAGGATAGGATTTTTGGGGAGTTTTTTAGAGTGAAAAATAATTAAAAATACAAAATTCAGCTCTCCTTGAACTGATTTATTTGGCTTGAACCAGTCAGTTCAGTTCAATTGATTGGTTTGAATAATTGTTTTGGATGATCAGTAGTATTTAAAATGATATGTTCTGATGATGGGATTGCAAACCATTCAGTTCAAACGATCAGTTCACATTGAACTGATTGGTTCAAAAGATCTATTCAGACGATTGGTTCGAATGATATGTTCGCATGACTGATTTGAATTATTGGTGTGAAAGATTGGTTTAGTTGGAGCCCATCAGTTCTGTTAGACCTGATCGAATCAGTTGTTCCACTGTCTCAATCCATTGGTATGGCTGGCAACTGGGTAAGCCGATGCATGCGGGCATTGCGAGTGGGAGATGAGGATGTGTGGTTCTTTAGAATGCTTTTAACTTGGGATACATGTTTAACTTTATTACACAGTTTGCATCATTGGAAAGCTTGGCTTATGGGCCCTCTTCTTTAATGCTTGTCGAGATAAAAATGAGATAAAATTCGAATGAAAAAGATAGGCATCACACAAACCTCATTGTCACTGCACCCAAAGGTCAAGTAATGATTTTTGTCCAACAATATTGATCAAAATTTAACCCCATATCCCACACTTTTATAAAAAATCAATGGATCAAAGGAATCTTATGGAGAATGCAACAAAATAATAAGTCAGGAGCATAAATCCAAAATGTGGTACAAACTGAGGGGAGAAGAGTTTAGATAGCAGTAACCTAACTTTCCAAGCCTTTGGAGTTAATTCCAAGGGTCTGGCGGGCTAGGGTTACTTGATTTACATACTTGATCCTCATGTTTTCCTCTGCATATTTGGAAATGGACATTTCAAATTCATATTATGTGTTAATTACACTATTCTTACCTTAATTTGACTTTGTTCTTAAAAGAGGCTTAAACAGGCTTGAAAAATGAATTTCTTGTGTATTAAAAATGGATTGGGTTTCTTGTTCTGGTCTAGGACATGAGTTGCAGGTCTTATTTTTCTCCCACTTGCATCCAAAATTTACCATTTATTCACCTAAGTACTAAATTTCAAATAAAACTCTAATAAGAAGAACAACATCATAATTCATCAAGAAAATGACTGAGAGAAACAATCGAAGAACCTGATCGCAATGTGAGGCATGTGCAACAGTCAGATATGACTGGAAGCTCGAGAAGCGGAGGCATTTACACTGCCGGAAGCAGTTCTCGATGTGGTATTTCTCAGGGAAAACGATCAGAGAAGAGATATGGATCCCACGACCGATGCCATCCATCTATCCGAGTAGCTGCTACATAGGCTGCTAAGCTGGAAAGCGTGCACAGGAAAATCTCTCACTTTTCGTTGCCAAAGATTAATATAAAATAATTAGGATAGTTAAAATAACTAAAAATGTAAAATAATTTTCTTTTTGCTCTCTATGAACTTGTTGTTAGAGATTGGGAAATAATTGGGAAGACACTGATGAGGTTTCCGTCATCGTCATCGCCTTGTCGATAAATCACAATGTCAAAGCCGTTGTTGTCATTGTCTATCTTTATTGACGTGAGCTTAGAAAAGTGAGGATGATGATGATGATTTTGTTGGGTTGTTGTGATCTAGATGATGAACCTTTTGTATCGTCACCATTGCAATAGTGAGGACTATAATTAAAATTATGATGACTTAGAATGAAAAATCTTAAGTATTTCACTCTATTTATGTAGTGACAACATAGAAGATGGAGCCATTTGGAATCTTAAGGTTGAAATTTTCAAGTAGGACCAACAATATTGCATACAAGTATAGTTTCGGATCGTCCCGGACGTGGACGATGGATGGGATGGGACGAATTTGTTCCCGTCCGACTTTCGGATTCAGTGTAGGGATGAAGGACAGGAAAAAATTTTGTCCAGGGAAAAAACCGTCCTGTCCCTCATCCCGGATGAAAAAAACCATTTGATATTTTTAATATATGAAAATAGATTTTTCTAGGTTTTTAGGGAAATATGGAGGAAAGAGAATCCTAATGGAGATATGTACAGTTATTTCTGAGCGGCATCAGTTTGTACGCGGGTAAAAATACAGGGACTTTGATGCAAATTGTCATAGAGAGGCCATGTGGCTACATCTCAACCATCGGATGTGAATCCGGCACTGTTTCATCCACAATCGTCCGTCCATCATCCGAGACCTCTGGACAGACCGTTTTTTTGTCCCAGGGGACAAAAACCGTCCCGTCCAGTGGTCCCCACGATGAATTTTCATCCCAAATTTAGTCCATACCCTTGGACGGGATGATGATTTTGTCCCGGGATGAAAAAAAATCATCCCGTCTGCATTCCTGAACTATACATACAATGAGTCATTGCCTTTTGATGAAGACCAATAAAGGGACATCAAATGCTCGTCGTGAAATTTTTGCACTTCAGACTTTCTCTCAACCAAAAATTTTAATCGATTATTTGGGAGGGCTAAAATTTGAGGATATCGAGCAGGCCTCTAATGGTCTAACTCAGGCAAGGGAAAAAATAGCATAATAGGTATTCACTGAAATCTTGGTTCCTTTTTAAATATCTACTTTGAACATGAATACTTTTCCTTTGTAGAGTCATGCTCTCGGTTATGCTTCCAATGAAAAGAAGATTATTGATTATCCAATCTCCTACAACTATTTAGCATGTGACATACCTTTTGATAATGCATCCAATACTGGGCTGTTATCACCACAATCTATCTATCCATCCATCCATCTATCTCTACGGATATTTATGTATTTATCCATCAATCTATTTGCCTACTATATATATAGAATTTATCTATCAGTCCATCTTCCCAACTACCTATATCTATGTATATCTGTATGTATGTGTGTGTGTATGTATGTATGTGTGTATGTGTGTGTGCATATGTACGTTTGTACGTATGTATGTATGTACGTGTATGTATGTGTGTATGTATGTATGTACGTACGTACGTACGTACGTATGTATGTATGTATGTATGTACGTATGTATGTATGTACGTGTATGTATGTGTGTGTGTATGTATGTATGTACGTATATACGTATGTATGTATGTATGTACGTATGTATGTATGTACGTGTGTATGTATGTATGTGTGTGCATGTGTATATACGTGTGTATGTATGTATGTATGTATGTATGTATGTATGTACGTACGTACGTATGTATGTATGTACGAATGTACATATGTATGTATGTATGTATGTATGTGTGTATGTATTTGTGTATGTGTGTAATGTATGTATGTATGTGTGTGTAATGTATGTATGTATATTTCTGTATACCTATCAATCAATGTATTTTACTATTTTCTTCTTAAATATTTATGCATCCATCTATCAATGTGTAAGTATATCGTCAATCCATCTATTATTATATCAATCCGTCAGTCCGTCCCTATTTATGGTGGTGATTCATCTACCTCTCCGTGCGGTTGTCTGATGATATATACCCAAACATTTTAACTACTATTTTTTCTTGCACTTTGAATATATTATCTGCAATATCTCCAGATATCTCTGTGTATATAAATAATATTTTTATCCCCGTCAAACAAATTAAAATGAATCGACTTACGGTACTTTATAACTATTTAAAACTATACTAGAACTATATTAGGAACTTTTTTTTATGGAATCTTCTACTGATTCCGCGGCGCGATCTGGGCCGTCCATATTTACGATGAGCTCAAGTTTCACCCTAAATCGTCTCTCGCTCTTTCGGTCCTTCCTTGGTCTCCGGAACTGGAGATTTGAAATTTTGAATCTGTGGATCTTCCGCTCGCCAGAGTACAACGGTAAGATTTTCTGTTCTTCGTTCCCCGCTTTTACTTGGATTCTCTCCTGGAATTCGTATTTTGAATTTCTTGTTCGATTTCAACGCCGGCGGACTAGAACTAGGATTTATATTGATTTTCGACATTTCCGCTCGTTTCCGAGCTGGCTGTTCATGGCCCAATCACTCTATGTCGCCTATTAACACATCATTGTAAATCTATGTTATTGACTCTTGCTTAATCTTGAAATTAAATTCATGGTTAAGTTTTATCTCGTTTAAACTGTTAGATGACTGTCCATCATCCTCGCGATTTTAGCCTTTCTGACTAATCAGTTGAATGATTAAGTTGAGAGAAAGTCTGAAAGTGCAAACAATTCGTGAGGATCATTTACTATCCATTTCAAAACCCGCCATCTTCTTGATTTTACACTACATTAATAGATTGTTAACCACTAATATCTAGTTAATTACTTGTAATTAAATAGATGGTCATCATGCCCCGATTAGGCCTCCTACATCACCTCTAGTCCTCAAAATCATCATCATTATCATTATTTTTTAAGGTTCAACTTTGCTAAGGTTAATTAGATAATAGATATTAATAGTAAAATCGAGGTGATGTAATAGATATTACTCTTTTATAAAGGCTAAGCTCACTCCGATAACAGTAAACAATGACAAGAGAAGAAAATGACGATGATGAAATTTTCATCACTCTATCATCTTCATGATTCTTCCCACCAAACTCTAACAAGTTGACATAGAGCTATTTTACATTTTGAATTTTTTAAACTATGTTATATCGTTTGGTCCTTCTATATTAATATCCCAACATTTTTTTGATTGACACTACATTAATAGACTGTTTTTTTTAAGAAATACATAACTAGATTATTAACTATTAATAAATCTAATTTTCACTTTGCTGAGCTCACTCCGACAACAATAAACAATGAGAAGAAGACGATGATGAAATTTCCATCATCCTCAACGCTTTCTATCATCTTCCTGATTCTTCCCACCAAACTCTAATAACAAGTTGCCATATAGCAAAAAAAAAAGCTATTTTACATTATTAGTTTTTTAAACTATATTATTTCTTTTGGTCCTACTATACTAATATCCCAACATTTTTTTTACTGACACTACATAAATAGACTGCTTTTTTTTGAAGAAATACATAACTAGATTGTTAACTATTAATATCTATCTAACTATCACTTTGTTAAGCTCACTCCGCTATCAATAAACGATGAGAAGAAGACGATGATGAAATTTCCATCATCCTCTACACTTTCTATCATCTTCCTGATTCTTCCCACCAAACTCCAACAATAAGTTGCTATAGAGCAAGAAGAAAGGTATTCTACATTTTTGAATTATTTTAACTATCTTAATTCTTTTAGATTATTCTTACCAGCTTAGAAGCTACTCGGATAAGAGTAGAGACAGACGAGCTTCAGACACCATCGCCGCAGTCATCAATGGCGTCGGCTGCCGGAGCCAGATCTCTTCTCCGATCGTCTTCCCTGAGAAATGCGGTATCGAGAGCCGCTTCCGGCAGCACAAATGCCTCCGCTTCTCGAGCTTCCGCTCGTCTCCGACCGCCTCCCGCGCCACGCGTCGTGATCAGGTTCTTCGATCAATTCTCTGTGACGTTTTCTTGATGAATTGTGCCTCTGTTCTTATTCTTGTTCTTTCTGGAAAGATCTCCAATTGAGATGACCAGCTTCTGCGTGGAATCACTTCTCCCGATGCACAGCGCCACGGCCTCGGCTCTCCTGACCTCGATGCTGTCCGCCTCCAGGCGTCATTGCGGCTGGTTCTTGGAAGGTAAGCAATTTTCCAGCAGTTTTTTCGAGAAAATTAGAACTTTTTTCTGTTCATCGCCTGTCATCTAGAGTTTGAAATTGATCGCCTTGTTCTTTAGAAGATCCCTCTCATACTTTTTTTTAGTAGGAGATCGAATCCGAACAGATTCTGATCATTTTTATTCAATCAGTTGGAAATGATGACGTGTGACAAAGTATGAGAGGGAACTAGCAAAATCGTTTGTCCAGAGGCATGCTCTGTGAGTATCTTCGAACATGATTTTATTTTAAAACTCTTTCCACTTAATTTCTGAAAAAAATCAAAATTTCATCTCTCTCTATCAAAATTAAATAATATCCTATTTCTCTTCTTTGTTACCGGCCATAAACCCATAATTCATCATCCACCGGCCACGAACTTACCAGATTCTCTGCGTTGAAACAGCTTGCAATGATGACGTATGAAGAGTTCCCAAATGACCACAGGTTCAAAACCTTTCCGCAGATTAATATATAACTCCATCTCAAGACACTCACATTCTCTATCTAGATTTTGTTCCCTCTAGAAATATTCTTCTCTTCGATCATGATTTGGTTCTAAAACTATTTCAGCTAATTTCTTAAAAAATCAATCTTTCATCTCTCTCTACCCTCGTCTCTACTTGATTATCTAAGTAAAGTTTTCTCTCCCATTGTTCTATCTTTCTATCTTCTGGAGAGAGAGATAGAGATACTCCCATTGTTTGTCTATGTTTTTTATGAATTTGGGGTTGCATGTATTTCTCATTTCCCCCATCTTTTTTCTACATATTGTTTTCTTCTTGGTGTTTGTAGATGGGTGAGCGAAGGGTTCCACTGGCGATCTCTCTCTCTTGATGGGAGAATCCATGCTCTTTGGATTACTAACATGTGCATCTCTCTCTCATCAATAAACCATTTTTCACATGATACAATAAAAAACGCATTTTTATTGCATACAGTGGATGGATGAAGCTTTCAGATCTAAAATTACAATCAAATGTCGTATCGATTCAAGTAAACGGGAAGAATGGACAAGTAAGAAAATAAGAACAGTAAAAAGCATAAATAAAGTGCCGTCAGAATTGAAGCTGGCGGCAGATCTCAGGAGAAGGATTCCTCGACTGAAAAAACTTCCGAAAGACTGCATCAGGGCTAATTTCTGCCCCTCCTTCTAGCTGAGAAGACGTTACAATCCTAATAATAAGCGTGCTCCACGCAGCCAAGAACGCCCTTTCTTCTTCTTCTTCTTTGGACGTCACCTCCGCAAGAGGTTTGCTTTGATCGTCAAAATCGAGCAATCTCTGAACGGAAAGAGGAGTTCCTCCGATCCTCTTCTTTGGGGTCATCATCGGTTCTTCTCTTGGCTCGAATGCATCGAAAGAACACTCTCCTGGCGTCTGAAAACCCTTTGGGATCTCCATTGAATCGATTGATGAACAGCTTTCCGAGATTCCCGATCGAGGAGTACCTGAGGTTTGGGCGTCTGCGGAGGCTTCTTTTTCGAGAGGGGAATTTGAATCTGCCGCGTCGAAGTCGAGCTTTCTCTGGACAGGATAGAAGGTTTTCCTCGCTGATTTCTTCTTGGGAGCGAAGATCATGGGGGACGGCCCGGGAAGAAAAGAATTGAAAGTTTTTCCCTCGGGCGTCATGAAGCTCGATCTCAAATCTGTTGTTCCGCATCCGCATGAAGATGTCGTAATCGGCCGGCTTTCTCTGTCGATAACCGGGGTCCCAGGCCTCATCTCCATTCCACGGGAGGTGATTGGAACGGTAATCTCACAGAACATACAACTCATCCATGATGAACAGCTTCAGCAATCTGAGCTTCCGATCCAGCGCTCGGATTCGAGGAAATTACGCCTTCGATCTGCATAAATCGAGCCAACAGGATCAACGACCGGCAGAAAAACGCCACAAGAGTGCAAAATTGAAACAAAACCTGCGGTAATCATCAGCCGCCGGCTAGGAAAAACGCCACACGAGTGTAAAATCAATATAAACCCTAGTTCTAGTCCGCCGGGGCTGGAATCCAACAAGAAATTCAAAATACGAATTCCAGGAGAGAATCCAAGTATAAGCGGTAAAAGAAGGACAGAAAATTCTTACCGTTGTACTCTGGCGAGCGGAAGATCCACAGATTCAAATTTTCAAATCTCCCGTTCCGGAGACCAAGGAAGAACCGGAAGAGCGAGAGACGCGGGAAGCGATTTATTGTTCCCGCTTTCTTGGAAATTTATATGGGCCGAAACTTGAGATCATCGCAAATATTGACGGCCCAGATCGTTCCGTAGAATCAGTCAAAGATTCCGGGATCTGTCTCCGTTGACCAGTATTTATTGATATAATAATCTGATTCCAGTATAGTTTTAAATTCATATATTAAGAAAGTTTATTGTCAACCGTGTTGACCGACTTGATAATAGTCAATTCTTAGTAGTGTCAGAGTGGGACAGATTTTATTCGCATTAAATTGTTTGAAAGGGGCAAAAATATTATTTATATACAGAAAGATATCTGGGGATCTTGCCGATACAATATTTAATTAGTATATCACCAGACATGCCTAGAGAGATAGATAAATAACCATCATATAAATGGATGGAATGACGGATTGATATAATAATAGATGGATCGATGATATACTTGCATATTGATAGATGGGTACATTAATATTTAAGAAGAAAATAGATAAATACATTGAGATATAGTTATACCTAGATAGCTAGCCAGCAAAAAGAATGATAGATAAATACATAAATGAAGGTAGATAGATAGTTATGTACATAGAGATGGATGGATGGATAGATAGATAGATAGATCGGTAGATAGTCAAAGATCCAAACACTTAGATAGATAAATAGATAGAGAGATTGATCGACCTATTCATACGATGTTAGATTTGTAAAAAAGATGGTTGGATAGATATATAGATAGGTAGACAGTCAAAGATCCAAACATTTGGGTAGATAAATAGATACAGAGATTAATTGATCTATAAATACATACAATCATAGACATATAGATAGGCAGATAGTCAGATATCCAAACACATATGTAGATAAACAAATACAGAGATTGATGGATATATAGAGACATACAATGATAGATAAAAAGATGGATGGGTGGATAGATAGACAGATACATGGTTTGATAAAAAAGACATACAGATAGATGGGCGTATCCGAGACATCCACATGAAAAAGCAAGAGAGATATATATAGATGTAGATGGAGAGACAGATAAGAAGATCAAGAGCTAGCGGCAGCGATACCACTCATCATAATCTTGAATTCGGAGAAATCAACGAGCCCGTCATGGTTGCGATCAACGGAGCAGATCATCTGGTTAACGCGGGAAATATCCCGCCCTTCTTCCCCCAATCCCAGCTTCTTCAGCACCGATTGCAACTCCCTCGGGCAGATAAATCCATCGCCATCTTCATCAAACACGTGAAACGCCTCCACCAGATCGGAATCCCCGCCATCTTCCTCCTCCGTCAATTGCGATCCGAAGAGAGAATCTCCGAGAGATCGGTGAAGATCGGCGAAATCCTCAAACCCTAGCCCCGATCGTCCGGCGAGAAACGATTCGAGATCGCCGGGGGTTTCTTCGAGCCCGAGCTTGGTTAGCGCCCGATTCAACTCCTCCACGGTGATCTCGCCATCGCCGTCGTCGTCGAACACGTCGAAGATTCTTCGCAGTCGGATCGTGTTCAAGCTCGAGCTCCGCAGGCGGAATGATTTCGTCGTCGACATCCTCCGATGGAGAAGAGAGAGAGAGATGATGTCTCTAGAGAGAGAAATCGGGACCCCTCCCGGAAGAATTTTATTTATAGTCCGGTGGAATTACACTAAAAATATAATTTTTAATTCGATAATTACCGGTGGCTTGTTTTGATATTTAAGTTTGATAGTTGACTGGTCAATGGTCAAAGGACAATGGTCAATAGTCAATATTTGTGTTTTTTAGAAAATGATATTTTATGAATGTTAGACAAAGTGAGAGGATCCGGTCGCATCCCGTCCCTCGTCCCCTCCTAGGGGTGTCGTACGCATGATAAAAAGTGAAGAGTACATGTGGTGCGAGGGGCTGCTTACTCGAAGGCCATCCGTCTAGTAGATCATTCATTCTTAACATTATTGCCCTTTAGGTGTCGTGACGAGGCAGTTTCTCATATGATTGGCCCCTGTGTCTATATTATTTTAAATTCAATAAATACATTTATGAATGTGATATTAAAAAAAAACATTCTGTGGAAGAAAAACTTAAATTTAATTTTGTCAATGGTAAATGGTCAATAGTCAATATTTGTGTTTTTTAGAAAGCGATATTTTGTGAATGTTTGAGAGGAACCAGTCTTGTTGTTTGGTCCACTGGTCCTGTCCCCGGTCCCTGCTCCTAGGGGTGTCATGTATATGAAAAAAGTGAAGAGTATATGCGGTGTGAGGGGCTGCTTACTTGAAGGCCACCCTTTTCGTAGATCATACATCCTTGACATTATGGATCAGATCCATTAATGTGTCGTGACGTGGCAATTTTTCGTCTGATTGGCCCCTACGTCCTACGTATAGTATTTTAAGTCGTATGCATAGTTATATGGATATATATATGTGAATGTGATATTAAAAAATATATCCTTGACATCTCGTAGATCATACATCCTTGACATTATGGATCATATCTATTTTGTTGTCGTGACGTGGCGATTATTCATTTGATTGGCCCCTACATCCTATGCCATGTGCATAGTTATATGGATATATATACATGTGAATGTGATATCAAAAAATACATTTCATAATCGGTAAAATAAACTTTTAATTTTACTTTTGACAATTAAGTTTAAAATATATATTTTAAAAGTCATGTGTGGAATATCAGTCCTAGTGATGGGGACGTTTTTGAATACCATAGGGCGCTAATGTTTCTCAAACTGCAGCAATGTAACTATGTAACATGATTTTTCTAGACCAAATAATAACAAATGGATGTAATAGACACAAACTAACATGGGAGAGAAGGAAATTCAGTAATAAAATAGATTAAATAAAGAACGAGCGTGAGTGAATGAGATAAATAGTATGATGGTATAAAAAAATATAAAAAAACAATATTGAAGGGAAATGAGAAGGCTCACTTTTTGTTTAAATGTAGGAAAATAACAACTAATTATTCTGGACAAGAGAAGGCAAAAAAAGATATTTAACTTAAAATAAATACTCTTACCTGACTCAAATATTGGTAGATTGCATAAGTTTTGGTGTAAACATATTTGTATCAATTACCTTCTGCGTGTTTTGACCATCATTCTTTGTCCAGATAGTAATATGGTCATATTTATTTTTTCCCATCTGGTAAAAAAATATGTAGAAGAATTATCGTGTCGCATCAAGTTTTCTTTTTCAATGTCGACCTCATCTTATATTTTCACAGGTACAAAGGGTAGTCCTGCATATAATAGTGGGAATGATGAGGCCTCTGAATTATAGCCCCAAAATTCCTTCATACATACACTCTTGATGGCAATGTGATGGCGGACGTCGTCGAGGACGTCGTCCGATCGGCACCGAGTATGATGGCTCAGTACCGAAATAGATAGTGGTATCAAACGTCAATGGTGTCGTCGTCCGATGGATAAACCCTAGATGGGTAGATGTAGCTACGACATGATGAAAGATGCATCCTACGTGTCGTACATGCAGACTCCAACTCGAGGGAAGCGCCGAGCTCCGAGTTTGGACGGGGTCACTGGGTGTTGGCGACGGTGGCCTCTCGAACCTCGTCGGAGCGTCGAAGGCGTCTACGGCCGAACGGAATCAATCCATAGGACTCGTAGGTAACGGATGGACTCGTCCGTGCAGGTAAGATGCTCAAATATGTCTTAATTTCTCTCAATTACCTCTATCACCTACCTAGCCCAATCGAGGAGGAGTCAAGACGAAAATATACTGTAATGGGTAATATAACAAGCAAGCGGAAGGACCGCGTACCTTGTCGGTGCGTAGCTCATCATGCAGAATTGTCGACAGTTACGGCGGTCAAAGCGGGTGTGATGGAGAGGCATCGGAGAGCAGGCGGCGGCTCGACGGGCGATGAGATGCCAGAGTGCTGGTAAAGGTCGGAGGAGTTGAGGGCGGAAAGATTGACCGAAGGCAATGGGAAGGCTGTTCAGCTCAAGCTCACGTTCCGTCACTGCACGTGTGTCCCGAGCGATGGAGCCCGGTGCGACCTGGGAATGGTGGTGAGTATTAGCGTGCACTATGTCAGGCTGGGCTCGGAGGCTCAACAGGGTGACAGCTCCTTCGTCTCAGTCAGGTCACTCGATCGAACAATTGGTGGTCACGAGTTGGCAGATTATCAATTCTTTCGTTGGGGGTCAAGACCCGGTGCGCGCACAGGAGGCCCAGGTCGTACGGTCAGTGGCCACTGTTGCCCAAGGTCAGCCCTCCCACGCGTGGGCCTCGGTGGCGAGACTCAGCGACTATCCTTGGCGCGATGGAGTGTTCTCTCACGTCGGGGACCGGGCGGAGAGCAGTCTCCCTTTTACAACTGTCAAGTCCAGTGATTGCCAGGATCATACGTGGTCGACTCCTGCCGGTTAGACGGAAACACCCGTGTCGAGCGGCCATTGATAAGCTCGAAAATATACGTGTATTTGTCGTTATTTAGGGATGTTTCAAGCTTAATCACTAAAATTTTTATGTCCCTCAATGTGTAAGGGGTCGAACCCTAGGGAGGCAATAGGAAATACTCAATTTTCTTTCTAATTAGGGTTTTGAACTTGAAATCTAAATGACTAGATGTTTTAATTTCTTATTCAAATGCTAATACTTGTAAAATTTAACTAACATTTTATCCTTTTGAAATTAAGTAATTTTAATGATTCTATGTTATTAAATAACAAAGATATAAAATCACTTAAGTTTATCTTTATAGTTGATTTAAAATCTTTATTGTTTTTGAAATATATATTTTTTTTTGTTCTTTTTAATTTGAGATTGATTTCCAAAATGGATGTAACTCTAAGTTTTTTTTCTTTATTTCTTTAATTTGTTTTATTTTTCAAAGGGGAGTTTGACTATTTCTAAATAATCAGTAAACTAAGTTTTATGCTAGTTTTAATAGTATTTTTTATATTTATATTTTATCCCAATAATACGAAATTGTATATATATCCTAAAATAGCAAATCGTGAATACGATTCACGATCTGCTTATTTAGGAAGAACGAGATCGTGAATCAAATTCACGATTTTATGCGAATCAAGGGACAGATAAGATTCGAATTAGGAATTTGATGATCAAGCCATACTAATTGATTTCAGAATGAAGTAAAATCTATGCAATTAAACGACTAAAATCAAAATGAAAAAGAACGGCGAACATGAACGGAAATGCCAGTTTGAGAAAACCAAGTACGGATTAAGGTGTAGACATCAAAAAGGAATAAACCTAGAGGTACCAGGAGTGATCATGACTCGATTTAGGCGAATTCCGCGCAACGAACACCACGATTCTCGTGAATTTCAACTTGAACTTTGGGGAAGAATGTGGCGACGGATCTGCGAGATTGCGGTCCACAACGAGCTCCGATTCACTCCAGGTTGATTCCTGAGCCTTGAAGGAGGCTAGGCAATCCTTCCTTCAGCTTAAACAATCAAGAATGAGTCAGAAAATTCGTTTTCTGGCCTTTTATCGCCGCGGAATCGGAAGAACAGCTCTTCCGATTCCGTTAGCATTTTCATCATTTTTGCGTTGTACGCTGAGCATACAACGCGACGCGATTGGCTCTTAAAGCCTTCGCGTATCTTTCACTCGTGCGCGACACGCACGAAATCACGTGCGTGCGTGTCGCGCACCAAAGGCGTTAATTGGCATTCTGATTCGCGGACGCCCCGCTGCGTGCGGTGCATTATTCCGTGCGTTCTGCGGGTGTTAAAAGAAGAAATTAGTACTCAAACCGGCCCACTAAGGGCCCGGTTTTAATAAAAAATACTTATTTATATTTTTTATTAAAAGAACACAAACAGTAAATTGTAAAAATCATTTCTAAATGCATGATAAAAACTAATTATTCATTTATAAAAGACTTTAATTTTTAGCTTCTCTTTATTTATAGAACTAGGTCAATTACAATCATTTAAATTGTTCCAGTCATCATTTTAAATCATTTAAATGTGTAAATTGACCTAAATATTGATTAAAGTTATTATTTAACTTGAAATTCAAGAAGTTTATTATTTTAACCTAGAATCATGATAACATGCTTGAAAAACTAATGTTCTATGCATGAAAATCCCAAAAATATGATGAAATGTGCACTTATTTTAGCTTCTATTTGGATGTTATCAGCCGTCAATTGACCAATCTCCCTCCCACTCGCGCGAGGTCGGGAGTTTAGAGGGCAACCGGTTAACCGTCCTCCCCTTTTACGACCCGTCGGGGTTCAGCAACGGCGTGGGTCGAGCGTTGTCGACTTTCGGTGGATAGACGAAATCACCTGCGTCGAATGGCCATCAAATGACCAATCACCCTCCCACTCGCGCGCGGTCGGGAGTTCAGAAGACACCCGGTTGACCGGCCTCCCCTACACAAAGCATTGGTAGTCTTGAGGATTCCCCGACTTGTGCTCAGGAGACTGGCCCGCGCCCGTGGCTTCCTCTCTCATATTTGGTCGAATCAACTGCAATGCACAGGCGCTAAATGCGTTGCACCGGTCGCTGGTGATAGTGACCCATCGGGGGCCAATTTTGGTTTTGCTAGGACTGGGATTCAGTCGCCCAAACTACCCCTCAAGAGTCTGATAGCGTGACTGGAACGGGGATGGCAGACCTGGGGCGATGCTCCCTCGTTCTGCCCTTCTTCACTGCCTCTCTTCTCCCTCAACTCCCCCTTTCCTCTTTCTTCTTCTCTGAGCAAGGGAGTGAGACCAAGAGAGAGAAACAACAACACAATTCTTTTCTTCTTCCTGGTCTAAGGACCTAGGGCGCCCCCCTCTTCTCTTATAAAGGGGGAGGTCAAATGGCCCCCCTAAGTTGGTCAACAAGGGAAAATTCAGGTCCATTAAGGGGGCCCTTATATAATGGGCCCCCCATTGCAAATAGAGGGGAAATTAAAATATAAAAAGAAAAGGGGAAAGGACTAGAGGCCCCTTCCCATAACGATGAAAACGGGCGTAGACAGGACGTGTCGCACTGTGACGCAAACAGGACTATGAGAGCAGAAAAACACAAAACATGACAAAGAAACGGTGAAAATCAAAAGCCATGAACGAGCATATTTCACCCGGTTGTTGACGACGGAGGCGGGCGGCGCGGACAGCGTCGTTGACGGTTCAAGATGACGCGTGCCATCACAATGCTCTCTAAAATTCAAAGCAGGTGGTTTGTTCTCGACAATATTGTTATTACTTCCATGTCAGGAACATTGGTTGGCCTTTTTCCATTATTGTATAGATATTTTAAGGCTCCTGTTCACAATAATAATTGTTACTAAATATGTCACATTATGACACTTTTTATCCACTGCTCTCTAATATTAACGTTATGAGATTTTAGCGGATTATGCCATTCCTTTTAAGTCGTTGATAACGTGCATTTTTAGTAACTTAATATGACCATATTTACATGTTTATTTGCATTGAATTAATCATATATGCATGTTATCAAGCTTAAAATGATTAAATTCATTTTTAGAATGATATTTTGATATTTCTGTATCTTATGTATTTTTGTGATTTTTCTGAAAGCATATTCTGAAATAATTTTTTTTGTCAGAATATGATTTTTCTGAATTTTTTCGACATTAAATTTTGAAAGATATGAGTTTTCTAAGTTGTAATATATGTATATATATTGATTTGTATTTTTTGGCCTTTTATTTTATTTTATATCAAGTTTAGAATATATTTTGGGTTTTTATTGAATTTTCCTAGGACAGATGACGTGGACCAATCAGAAAGAGAGGTAATTTTTAGCAATAAATGTGTTTCATGGCCAAAAAAAGAGATGATTAAATTATTATTATTTCTCTCTCTGTTCTCTCTCCTTGGAATAGTCAACAATTACGGCAGGCAACATGGCAGCGCCATAGAGAGCCATGTGTACACGTGACGCATACATGTCACATTTCTGTTAGTTTAGAAGAGGAAATTGCTGAGGTGGCATGCGCAGATGCGATGCCACGTTAGCTGGGAAAAAAGATATTAAAATAATATATTTAAATAATGTACTATCATTATTTCTCTTGACGTCGGACGTCGTCTAGGATGTCGTCCGATCAACACCGAGTATGATGGCTCAGTGCCGATAAGTGATGATGGTATCGAACATCGACGGTGTCATCGTCTGATGGATCAAAACCCTAATGGGTCGATGTAACTACGATGCAATGAATGCCCTACTCAAGGGAGGCGCCAAACTCCAAGCTTGGACGGGGTCACCGGGTGACGGCGACAGTGGCCTCTTGAACCTTGTAGGAGCGACGTAGGCATCTGCAGCCGAACTGAGGTTATCCGTTGGCGGAGGCAAGGGCGTTGCTTCAGCACTAGTGGAGAGTCAAGGGGGGGGGGAGGGGTGTCCCTGTCCGAGTCCAGTCTGATCAAGAGGTTTCTCGATCATGTGGCTCTCAATCAACCGTTTTCCATGACCAGAATGGATCCTCGATCAAGATGCTTCACAATCAGTGGACCATGCGAAGGATTCTCGATCAGGGCGGTTCTTGGTCACGACCAAGGTCAAAGCTCGCATCTGAACTACTCTGCCGGCAGACTTCACATTCAACGGATCTCTCTAGTCATGTGGATTCCACAACACTTATTTTCGGTTGGGTGGCTCCACGACCAGACCGACCGGCGAGAATTCAACAATGCCGGGACCTTGATGATCGGAAATTTGGGCAGCCCACAATGTTTGGGTAGATCTCTCGTGGTACCCTCAGACCTTGATGATCGGAAATTTGGGCAGCCCACAACGTTGAGGTAGATCTCGCAGGGTAGATCTCCCGGTTGGCAGATTTCTCTCTCCGGGCGACGCAGGAACTCGACCGGTAGATCAGAAATTGGGGATCACGGGAATTCAACGGCAGAGGGCGTCCTGGTGGCAGAATCAGAGGGGAGTTGAGAGGGGAATCGATGGATCCTTCCTTTCCGTTCTCCTTCTCGATGCTACCTTTCCAAGGGGCTTCAGCGGCTTCTCTCTTTCCCCCCTTCGTGAATTTCTCTCGATGGAGGAGGGGTGAGACCAAGAACATTAAAAAAACAACTCACTAATTCCTGGTCTAAGTCTTTATGGTGCCCTCTCTTCTCCTATAAAAGGGAAGGAAAATGGGCCCCCCAAATTGGGTCAACCAAGAGGAGAAAGGGGTCCATTAACGGGGCCCTTATATAATGGGCCCCCTCGTTACAAGATAAAGGGGGAAATTAAAATAAAAAAGAAAAGGAAAGAAATAAAACGGGCACAAGGGAGGGGTTCCAAATTGGCTAAGGATCCCTCCCCCTGACGACGATGATGGGCGTAGACGCGTCACGGATGCAACAAAAATGCAACGACGAGACGAGAAAAGCACTAAACATGAGAAAGAGAGTGACGAAAATGAAAAGCGATAAGTGAGCAATCTCATCTGAGCTTCGACGCGGACAACGTCGTCGACAATTTTTGATGGCGTATGCCATCATCTCTTTTGTCTTTCCCCATAGCGACATGTGGCGCGATGAGAGCCGTTGATTGCGGATGACGAGGATGAATCTCAGCCAATCATTGCATTTAATGCCCAAAAGAGACAAAAACCTAATCGAATGATGTGACGTCATTGACGAGGATGATGAGAGAGAAATATTTAAAGTAAATCAACAGCTAGAAATCATCCAACTTCCTGGCTTGATCCAGAACTCTGATTGAGCTGATATTTTAAGGGCAGCTTCTTCTGTTTGTCCTCTATCCATCCATACAGTTCGATCTACAAATTGAGATCCCGATCGTTATTTAAAAAAATCTTTAAACTCAGTTCCTTCTAGTGAGGCTGATTGAAAGAAAGTGAAGTTTTGAAGGTCCATCAAGTGTTCTTTGGTGTCTCAAGTGCTTGGGGAGGTTCAACAGAGAAGTGGGGAGGTTAATATGCAGCAGGAAGATGCCATGATCCCGGCATAATTTAGGGATCTAAGTTTATCCTTTCGCCTTATATTAAATCATTTCCAACATGCTAAGTTAGTTTATCCATCTTCACCATCTATCACCCTCATCCATTACCATCCTCAATCTACTCTATCATCCATTAACAACAATGATGACTATCATCGATGGGGATGCCAACCACGATAGTGATCATTGACAGGAATGATTGTTGTCAAAAATTACGATGACTATCATTTACGAGGCCAATAACTTTCATTGATGCAGATGACAACCAATGTCGACAATGAATGTTGTTAACGAGGACTATGATGATTACTTTTAGGAGGATGCCAGATAACATCAATGGAGGCATTGTTGATGTGGATGGTGTTGTTGACAAGGATACCAAATTATATTTCATGATGATTAGAACTATTATTGATGAGGGTGATGATTGTTCACGAGGAGGGGAATGACTAAGACAACTGACAAGGACGATGGCCACGATAGTTGTTGATGTGGAACCCGGCTGCCATTGAAGAATATGGCGACTATTGTTGATGAGTACAATGACAACTCTTGACATGGACAACCTATGTCATTGATGAGGAAAAATATTTTCGTTCTCATGGACAAAAACTACCAAAGATAAAGACGACGACTACCACTAATGGGGATGATGATTGTTGTTAATGGGAATGCCAAAAATCTTTAAAAAGGACAAATATTGACGATGATGACTTTGACCATCATTGATATGGCAGATGATTTTCAATAACGACTACGAATGTTGTCAAAAAAGATGATGACTATCCTTGATGCTGGCTATTATTAGCAAGGATGTAAACTATTGTCAATGGTGACTATCTGTCCATGCCAAGAGGACGATTAATGTGCTAAACATCGTCAAAAGTGTCATCAATGTGAAAGATAACTCTTAGGAGAGATATCAGAGATAATATTATAAAGAGAGGAGAGAGAGGACAGAGAGGAGATGGAGATAGAGAGAGAATAGGAGAGAGATAATACAGAGGAGGGAGAGATAGAGAGAAGAGAAAAGAGAAATAGAAGAGAGAGGAGAGCGAGATAGAGAGAGATGATAGAGGAGAGAGATAGAGAGAGAGGAGAGAGAGAGAGAACAGAGAGGAGAGAGAGAGAGAACAGAGAGGAGAGAGATAAAGAGAAAAGAGAAAGAAGATAGAGGAGAGAGAGATATAGAGAGACGCAAGAGGAGAGAGATAGAGAGAGACGCGAGAAGAGAGAGAGAGATAGAGAGAGACGCAAAAGTAGAGAGGGATAGAGAGAGACGTGAGAGGAGAGAGAGATGAGAAAAAGAGAGAAAATAGCGGAGAGAGAGACAGAGAGAGATGAGAAAAAGAGAGAAGATAGAGGAAAGAGAAGATAGAGAGATAGAGAGTGAGAAGAGAGAGGAGAGAATTAGATAGAGAGAAATGAGTGACAAAAGAGAAGAGAGAGAGATAGGGAGATGAGAGAGGAGAGAGATATAGAGAATGAGAATAGAGATGAGATAATTGGAGAGCGAGGAGAGTCGAGAGAGGAGAGAGAGAGGAGAGAGGAGAGATGTATATAAAGAGTGAGGAGAGGAGAGTCAAGAGAGGAGAAAGAGGAGAGAGGAGAGAGATATATATATAAAGAGTGAGGAGAGGAGAGTCAAGAGAGGAGAAATAGGAGAGAGAAAGAGGAGAGAGGAGAGAGAGATAGAGAGAGACGATTGACAACAGAGAGAGATAGAGAGAGAGATGTGAGAGGAGAGAGATAGAGAGTGAGAAGAGAGAGAGGACAGAGATAAAGAGAGACAAGTGATGAAAGAGGAAACATAAATAGATAGAGATCATACAGGAGAGAGAGATAGAGAGAGACAAGTGACGAAAGAGGAGAGAGAGATAGACAGAGACGAGAGGTGAGAAGGAGAGAGATACATAGAGAAGAGAGAAGGGAGAATTAGAGATAGGAGAAAGATACAGAGATGGGATAAACAGAGAGAGAACAAAGAGATAGAGAGATAGAGAGAGAATAGAGAGATAGCGAGAGAATAGAGAGGAGAGAGACAAAGAGATAGAGAGATAGAGAGAGAATAGAGAGATAGCGAGAGAATAGAGAGGAGAGAGACAGAGATAGAGAGATAGCGAGAGAATAGAGAGGAGAGAGACAAAGAGAAGAGAGAGGAGAGAAACAGAGAGAGATAGAGAGAGATGTGAGGAGAAAGAGAAGAGAGAGGAGAGAGATGAGAGAGGAGAGAGAAGAGAGAGGAGAGAGATAGAGAGATGAGAGAGGAGAGAGACAAGGGAGGAGAGAGATGAGGGAGGAGAGTTATCGAGAGATATGGGAGAGGAGATAGAGGAGGGAGAAGAGAGGAGAGTGAAGAGAGAGGAGAGAAATAGAGAGAGAAGAGAGGAGAGTAAAGAGAGAGGAGAGAAATAGAGAGAGAAGAGAGGGGAGAGAGGAGAGAGGAGAGAGATAGAGAGAAGAGAGAGGAGAGAGACAGATAGATAAGAGAGAGAAGAGAGGAGGGCGAATAGAGAGCATACTAAAGAGAGTAGGCATCGGGGATTAGATCGGATCGTTCGAATCTTGATCGAAAGATTCGAACGAACAAATGCCAATTCGAACTGATCTTTTCAAATCTTTGGACCAAACATACCCTTTGTTCGTGTTCGAACGAAAGTTTTGAGCGAACAATTTGGTTTGTTTGTGTTTGATTGGCCATTGTTTGAACTGTTCAAACAAGTTTGAACAAATGGCCAGCAGGCGCCAACGGTATCAGCAACAGGCATCGACTTTCTCTCTAGCGGCCGCTGGGCGCCACTGGCTAACCCAATACTGCAGGAGCCGAACTGAACACCGAATTCAGATTCAGACATTCGATTCGATCTGATTCGAACAACGTGTTTGAATCGGATCAAATTCAAACATTCAATCTGAACATCCATCTTGTTCGAACAATCCGATCCAAAATCAATGCACAGATTGGGTTCCGATCGGATCTGAACTAGACAGAACGGTGTTTGGATTTGATCGTTTGAATGCCTGATCTGATCGAGCATTCAAACAATCTGTCTGAATCCCCAATGCCAAGAAGAGAGAATAGAGAGATAGAGAGAGAAGATTGAAAAGAGAAGAGAGAGATGAAGAGAGAAGACTGAAGAGAAAATAGAGAGAAGAGAGAGATAAAGAGAGAAGACTGAAGAGAGAAGAGAAAATAGAGAGAAGAGAGAGGAGAGAGAAGAGAGATACAAATAGAAGATAGATTGAGAGAGACGAGAGGATAGAGGTAGAGAGAGAAGAGAGAGGAGAGAGAAGATAGTGGAGAGAGAGGATAGGGATAAAGAGGATAGAGTTAGAGAGAGAGAGAGGAGAGACAGAACATAAACAGAGAGAGAATAGAGAGAAGAGAGAGGAGATTTAGCAGAAATAGAGAGAGAAGATATGAGGGAGATACAAAGAGAAGAGAGATAGATGGAGAGAAGAGAGACTAGAGTCTAGAGAGAGGAGAGAAATAGATAGAGAGAAGAGAGAGGAGAGAGATAGAGAGAAGAGAGTCTAGAGAGATAAGAGAGTTAAGAGATAGAAGAGAGAGGAGTGAGAGGGGAGAGATAGAGAGAAGAGAGAGGAGAGATAGATAGAGAAGATAGTCTAAATAGAGGAAAGAGAATAGAAATATAGAGAGAGATAGATAGTCTGGAGAAAGGAGAGAGAGAGAAGAGAGATAGAGAGGAGAGAAAGAGGAGAGAGAGAGAGAGGAGGGAGAGGAGAAGAGAAGAGAGAGATAGAGAGGAAAAAGAGAAGAGAGGAGAGAGAAGAGAGAGATAGAGAGAGGAGAAAGGAAGATAGAGAAGAGAGAGGAGAGAGAGAAGAGATAGGAAAGAGAGAAGAGAGAGATAGACAATGAAGAGATAGGACTACGGATCGGTGATTCGGACAGATCGTTCAAATGTTAGATCGGATCGGGCATTCAACTATCGAATCCGGACACCGATCAGTCCAGTTCAGATCCGATTTGAACATGATCTGCGCATCGGGTTCGGTTAGGATTTTTCGAACAAGATGGCTGTTAGGATCGAATATTCGAATTCGATCCAATTCGAACACGTTGTTCGAACAGCGGATGCCAGCAACCGCCAAAGACCACCAGCGGCTGCCAGAGAGAAAGTCGTTGGCGGTCACTGGAGCTGCAGACGCCCGCTACCCATTTGTTTGAACTTGTTTGAACAAGTTCGAACAAATGGCTGATCGAGCACGAACAAATGGTCTGTTCGAATGAAAGATTCGAACAGATCTATTTGAATCGCCATTTGTTCGTTTGAATCTTTCGATCAAGATTGGAACGATCCGATCCGATCCCTAGATAGGAGAGAGAGACAGAGAGAGATAGGAGAGAGAGAGAGAGAAGATAGAGATAGATAGATAGATAGATAGAGAGAGAGACCGTGGAAGAGAGATCAGGTGCGCCATGTAGGCGACAAGGTTAATTGGTTTTATACTTTGTAAATCTACCAATGGATATTTACATGAAATAATCATTAGACAAGGCCATTCCACTGCCGTAAACCACGATATTCTGTCAACGACACCCCTTCCTGGCAGCGCCCTGAGCTTCACAGACTGCGATAAGAACCTCGATCGACAACCGACTTATCCACCATTGAATCCATCTCCCAGACTTTTTGGCAAAATCCAAACATTAAAATACGAAAAGGGTGTCTACGCCTCTCCATTGAATCCGTCTCCTAGACTTTTGGCAGCTTCTTTCTGTTCTACCTTATTTTATTCGATAAGATGTGTAAGAAGACACTCGTTGTGGGTTAGATTTGAGTTTCCGCGAGAGTTGACTGCCGCCGATGGCTGCTACTGTTGAGGATTAAATTGGTTTAAAATTGATTTATTAATAACTTTTGATCCTGAAGTTCGATTGAGATGATTTTTTTATGGATTTGTTCGTCTTGATCCCTTCTTTCTATCTATACAGTTGGATCATTCAGATCCATCCTACATTGATATATAAATATTAACTACTAAACATGGGTTTAGTAGTTAAAACATCAAACTCGGCAATCTCCAGCTAGGATCTAACTCAGCTTAGATAGTAAAAACAGATTATATAATATACTTGTTAGAGGCTTAGATGTTAGGATTAAATATAAGTTTCAACCTAGAATAGGATTAAATCTAGACGGCTAGGATTGCATGCTAGATAGGATTATAACGGCTAGGATTGCAATTGTTATAACGGATAATATCTAATCTGCTTCAATTTTAAACTAAGGAACACGGGCGCATCGATCAACGGCTGTGATCGGTGCACCCGATCTATTATGACGGCCCAGATTAGATCGATATTTCAAACAAAATATATCCATTGTAACCTGTTACAATGGATATATTTTCAATACTAATGGAAGCTTACTATTTTTATCCTATTATACATACTATAAAAACCAATCTATTATAACACACAAGACTTGAGGGAATACAACGATCTTCCACTGCCTCTTGTGTCCCCTATCTTCTTCTCTAACTTTCCCTTCTTCTCTCCATTCTTCTCCTACTTCTCTTCATCTCAAACAGTTACAAGATTCAAGATTCTCAACACCTACAAGGCAATCCGATCGTGTTCTTCTCGAGTCTCTCGTCTTCTCTGTTCTCTCCATCAGCTCATCTTCCCGTCAAGAACAGGAAGAATTGTTGGCATGTTCGTGGCTCTCTTTCCATTTCATCTTGTTCTTGTTCTTGTTCTCAACCTCTCTCTTGCGGTGAAGAGAAGGGAAGCCAAGTGGAAGAGAAAACCCGCTTTTTCTCCTGTTCAATCTCCAAGGCATTCTACTGTCGCTGAAGTCATTCAGTCCAGTGATTTGGAGTCCGCTCTCAGCAGGTATCACCATCACTTTGTAAATTTCAGTAGCTCGTTAAACAAACCATTCACTGTTTGCACCTCGTGTTGGAAGCTAAGAGGGGGGCGGGTGAATTAGCTTATCTACTTATTGTTTGCCTAATTAGCTTTTAAGATTCCTTGATTTGACTCTCACCTTCTTTCTCTTAAACACATAGATTTACTTGGTTCCTCGATCCGCTTAGTGATCGAGTCAATCCAAGGCCCCCCTTTGAGTCCAAATTAGGACTCAGGATAACCTTACTAAGGATCCTCCCTTGTAAGTTACCCTAACCCAACTTACAGAGTTGCTTCTGAAGAGGAGTCTTCCGATGGCACGTCACGTTCTTTGGTGCACGAGCTCCAACCCCGAACCGCCTTCGGGTACACCATCACGAACTCTTCCTTGTACGTCCTCTTCCCTCATCACCGTCACGTCCTTGGTGCCACCAACGTCACCTCCCTGCCTTCTCGATCTTTGTCACCTGCTCAGATTAGTGAAACAGAAGCTATGCCTCTCCCCGTGATTGATCAAAGGTCAATCACCGCTCTCAATGATGTATGATGGATAATCAACACTAAAATTCAAGATATGATATCAAGATCAATCTGTCAGCCTTTTGCTTTCCAAGATGTCTACTCAGATCACAAATTCAATCCCACTAAATAATTCTTTCAAGGATTCAAGATCAATCCCTCACACTCTTTCAAGAAATCACACAAATTCACCACTAATAACAAGAATGTGAAGGAAACTATCACTCAATTCACTAAATGGATGAATGATGAAAATGAAAAACTTCCATTATCAATGGAGCAGCACAACCACACTGATTGCAAGGGAGAAACTTCACAAGAAGGAGCACTTTCTTCTTCAAGAGTAGCACAAGAGAGATGATTTTCAAAAATGGATACCTCAACCCTTGTTCTGAAGGGGTATTTATAGGGCAGACTGGGTAGGTTGTAATTTTCTGAGAATTTTTTAAAAAATTTGAGCTCAAACGGAGCTGTATTTAATTTTTTATGAATTTTCATAGATTTTTGGAAGGTTTCATTAATGACGTTAATTACCCATTAATGAAATTAATGAAGGAATGTCAAAAGTCGAAAAAATTCAAATTTTGGCATTTAATAAAAACCTTTTTGGAAGGTCAACCATCGGACCTGCCCTTTGACCCTTTAAATTCCTTCTTTAATTAAGTTTAACTTAATTAATTATTTATATAAAAAAATCCTTTCTATAAATAAAACCCACGTGTAAAATAGATAAAATTAATTTTTTTGTTTCGCCGACTTTGAGATCCCAGGTTCGAATATTTCGCGCGCCGGAATTTTTCATTTGAAAAATTACGGCGCGCCACGTGTCAAATACAATATTTTTTATATTGTATTCAAAGAGAAACGTGGCCCAATGGTGAGATGCCACGTTGCATAAGGGGAGGTCGCAGGTTCGAGGATAGAGAGTGCCAAAAAAATATTCTTTTTCTCTCTTTAGCGGACCCGACCCGGTTTAACGGATCCGGTTTCGGGTCCGCCTTTAGGACTTAATGGGCTCCGCCCATTAAGGCCTTATTGGGCCCCTTTAAAGGGACTAAAATACAAAAATTAAAAAATCAATTTTGCACCATTTAAAAGGCTTTTAATTTTTTAACAAATTCAGAAAATTTTATTAAATATTTTTAAAGTAGTTTTCAATATTTAAAAACATTTCTAAGGCTTCTGAAAATAATTTTAACATACCTTAACTATGAAATGACCTTTTAAAATATTTTAAAGTATTAAAATAATATTTTAATACTTTTAAAAGTATTTTCAGAAAGTTTAAAAAGTATTTTTCATTCTCCCAAGTACTTTAAGATTATTTTAGTTTATTTTATAGTTTTAAACCAGTTTAAAAACATAATCTTAAAACATTTTTAAGCTCTAATTATAAATTAGTTTCTTAATTATAAATTCATGATATTAATGTAATTTAGTGTACATTAAAACACAAAAACCTCAACACCTCGCATTCGAGTCAGTGTTCGCAACTCGCATTCGAGTTCATTTTCAAACACTGGATGGGAGATTCAAGACTCAAGAGTGATTGCAAAGAACCTCGACCGATGACAAAACTACACGATCTGGGAATCAAATGAAGGGGACTACAAAGGATAAATTGTATTCAAAGATAAATGCCAAATTTTATTTTTTTAAAATTATGTGGAATTTTTTATTTTAATGAAACCTATTTTCCTTGTCGTGATCATATTTAGTCGTGATGGTTATAAACATTAGAGTATCCAAAATTTACACAAATTTTAGTTCCATCGTTCGAATGAATACTCAAATTTTAGGAAGAGTAAGAGAGCTGAGAGACAGAGAAAGGGAGAGATGTAACGACCGCGGCGAGGGGGAGATATGTTTCGGGGGAGAGAGAAGGGACAGACGGTATTATCTCATCGTAGTTTACTCATCATTGCACAAATCATTAGACTTTGTCGTAGAGATTGTAAGTGAATGATAATGAAGATGTTTTGAATTAATGAATTCAAATGTCATGTAAATGTGTGATTGGCCAAATGACATAAGTTCAATCATATGAGTATTATGGAATCATTGTCTTCAGAATTCATGGAGTCAACATAGAAAATCTTGGTTAATGTGAATTCAACGTAAATTTACAATTGTATATCATATTGGTGTTCTCCACTAATGCAGCATGTTGTGTTGTTATTTAGTGAATTAAAGTAAAATATTATTCCACATATAAAATTAAATAGGATTGCCGGACAGATGGTAGACATTGAATTCAATGT
Organism: Wolffia australiana; assembly: GCF_029677425.1. NCBI lineage: Eukaryota > Viridiplantae > Streptophyta > Magnoliopsida > Alismatales > Araceae > Wolffia > Wolffia australiana. Next base: position 8,611,128 of record NC_135851.1, on the reverse strand, counting down.
AAAGTACAAATTTGTTGTTCTCCACCAATGAAGTATGTCGTGTTAATATTTAATGAACTAAATTAAAATATTATTCCATTAAGTATAATAAATTAGGATTGATGGTCGGATGATAGACATTCATTCATACCATCTGGATCTATCAACCATCATCATCCATGGCAATGTGTAGATATAATAGGGTGAATGATGATGCTAGAATGATGAAAGTGTGGGGAATGGATAAAATAAAATTTAAGTTGTATTAATAATGTTTTCAAATATTTATATAATATAAAATTATTGCATATATTAAAATGTACAATTATTTAGTATATAATATAGCATGCCATTTTAACATCGACTACCAATATGAGGACGTCATATGATGGTGGAAGCATCATTGATAACTAACATCAATGACTAAAGCATCGTCAACAAGGACGACAACTATTGTTGACGGCGACTATCGCTGTCATTGATGAGGGCATGTAAAAAATGAGGATGGCGACTGTTGTTGGTGAGGATGACAACTAGTATCGATGAGGATGAAGAGTATCACTGTCGAGGCCAATGAATTTTACCTTAGTATTATTTTAATGATAACAGTAGAAAACATTGACTGAAGCATCTTTAATGAGGATGATGGTTGTCATTGACGAGGTTCACAATTGTAGTACTTGCGGATGATGATGATGACAACAATTCTGATCATCGAAGCTGATACCAACTATCTTTGGTATGGACAGGCACAATAATTGTCATCAACATGGATGAGAATAACGATGGTCATCATTGACAGGGAGGATGGTTTTCGGCGACATGGATGATGAATGCCATTCATATGGAAGGTGACTATCGTTGATGGGGAGGTTGAGTGTCATTGATGGCGAGGATGTCTGTCATTGATATTCATGACAATTGTTCTCGATGAAGAGGACGGCTTTGTGTTTTGACGACAACTACCATTTACGAAGAAAATAATTGTCGACGATGATGACAGTGACTATAGCTGGCACTGTCGACAACGATGATGACTATCATCGATTGGGATGCCAACCACTACATTGACAGGAATGACTGCTGTGAACAAGTACAAATGACTGTCATTTACAAGGTCAATGACTTTCACTGATGAGGAAGACAACCAATCTCCATGATGAAATTTGTCTACAAGGACTATGATGATTACTTATACGAGGATGCTAGACAACATCAATGGAAGCTTTGTTGATGTGGATGATGTTGTTGACAAGGATGCCAAATTATATTTCATGATGATTAGAACTATTATTGATGAGGGTGACGACCATTCATGAGGAGGGTAATGACCAAGACCATTGACAATGACGATGACCACGATAGTTGTTGATGTGGACCACGCTGCCATTGAAGAAGATAGAGACTACTGTTGACAAGTACAATGACAACTCTTGACGAGGACAACCAATCTCATTGATGAGGAAAAATATTATCGTTCTCATGGACAAAAACTATTGAAGATAAAGGCAATGGCTATACCCATAATGATGAGGACTGCAACCACTGATGGGGATGATGATTGTTGTTAATGGGGATGCCAACAATCGTAAAAAATGACAAACATTGCAGATGATGACTATGACCATCATTGATATGACAGATGATTTTCAATGGCTGTGAATGTTTTCAAAAAAGATGATGACTATCCTTGACGCCAACTATTATTAGCAAGGATGATAACTATTGCCAACAATGACTTTCTGTCCATGACGATGAGGACGATTAATGTGCCCTACATCGTCAAAAGTGTCATCGCTGTGAAAGATAAATATTAGGAGGAGAAAGAATAGAAAAAGAGGGAAGAAAGAGGAGAGAGAGATAAGAGGGAGATATTATTGAGTTCTAGAAGGCTTGATATGGATGAATAAATCAAAATATTCAACAGCCGAAGACTTGAATGTAATCATAACGACATCATTAAAATCATGAAACGAAGTACCTTTGCACGAATCACATTTGTGATTTCTTGGATTCTGGAGCGAGACGAGTTGAGCTGCTCAAATGTGCAGCCTCTAGACGTATCTACATGAGCTTCAACACGTCGAATCTCTTTCTTCTTGTTGACGAGCCCCGTTCAATCTCCATTGTCGTCGTTACGTTGTTTTGATTGCGTCGCGGATAGAGAGGGAGTGTGGGGAGATGGGGGAAGGGGAAAGCCCCTAAACAATTCTGGCTTGGGTGAATTTTGTTCAGGGCCTTCCCCTATTTATACTAAGTGCGTATTTTTCATAAAAATCCCCAAATTTTAAGTATATCTTCCGATGTCCAAACGACCATTTGCGTGTGGCCCTCAAGGCCCATGCGTCGGTCTAATTAATGACTCCAGCGGCCCAATAACCTTTATTGGCCTTCCAAATCAATTAACTATATCATCATATAGATTAATTAATGTTGTATCAATTTAATCCAATCGATAGGTCAAGTCTCTAACACGTGGGGTGCCAAGCTACACCTCGTGTACTAGAAGATACAGAAGAGGGTGTATCGACTCACTTCATGGAACCTGTTCGTCATCGGTTACCGTGTATGTATAGTCCCCCGTCTACTTGACTCTCCTTAGACGACTTAGAGTATGGTCAATTGTCAAACCCTAATCGGTCATCCAAGTTAGTACTATGCATTCGAAAATCATCGGAGAACTCCTCCGATATTTCACTACCTTGGCCAAGGACATCATCGCATCATCTTCCTTGAGCTGTTACCTCTTATACCGATGGTGGACGATCCCATCTTGACTACTCAATCATCTTCGTGAACTTCTTGATGTACCCGACCTAAGACCGTTTGGAATCCCATGATTAGAGACTCGTTGGCCATAGTTAAAGTACAACCGTCCATCCACGAGACGCCTTTGGTGTCTCAGGTCTAAGGATCACTTACACAACCGTGACGTGAATTGACCTGATTGATAGTTCGATATAATACCATTCAGGGATTCGTACGGATCAATTCAGTAAACTATTTCCACTAAAGAGCACCTACTATCTATCTTTAGTGTCTCCACACTAATGGCGACGGGACGACCATACTCATCATATGAGTGAGTCTAGATGGTGCTACTCTAGCCGGATACTTCGATGTCCTTATCGAGTATTCTTTAAATCCGAATGTTTAGAACACATGCTTAAAGACTAGTGATCTCCGTATTACAATCTCATCATAATTCACTAAGTTGATTATGTATTCATGGACTTCATTTTAAGCATCACACGTGCACTATAATGAATATGTTGTATTTGTGAATATAGAACGAGATGTGGAATGTGAGCTTGGCTTGCTTGGCACATATATTTCCATCCAAGGGAGAGGAGAAAGGAGAAAGAGGAGAGAGATAGAGAGATAGGGAGATAGAGAGAGAAGAGAGACAAAGAGATTGAGAGAGGAGAGAGAGAAGAGATAGTAGATAGAGGAGAGAGAGATGGAGAAAAGAGAGAGGAGAGATTGAGAGAGAATAGAGATGAGAGAGATGGGGAGATAGAGAGAGGAGAGACAGGAGAGAGATAGAGAGAGGAGAGAGAGAAGAGAGAAGAGATAGAGATAGAGATAGAGAAGAGAAAGATAGAGAGAGAAGAGAGAGGAGAGAGAGGAGAGAGATAGAGAGAGAAGAGAGGAGAGAGATAGAGAGAAGAGAGAGGAGAGAGATAGAGAGAGAAGAGAGAGAAGAGAGACGAGAGAGATAGAGAGCTAGAGAGATAGAGAGAGAAGAGAGACGAGAGAGATAGTGAGAGAAGATAGAGGAGAAAGAGAAGAAATAGGAGACAGACAAGAAAAAGATAGAGAGAGAAGAGAGACGAGAGAGATAGAGAGAGAAGAAAGAGGAGAGAGAAAAGAGAGAGAAGAGAGTGAGAAGAGAGAGGAAAGAGTAAGAGAGGTAGAGAGAGAGAAGATAAAGAGAGAAATGAGAGAGTTGGGCCTAGGGATCGACAATCGTCATCCGTCACGTCACGCATCACCGTGACGGTCTCGTGACGGATGACGTGACGGTGACGGTGACGAATCAGAGGGCCCATGACGGTGACGTGACGGTGACGGGGTGGTCCGGACGAGTGTCGTCCGTCACGGGTGACGTCCGGACGAGTTTCGTTCTCTCTCTCTCTCTCTCTTTCGTTCTCTCTCCCTCTCTCGCTCTCTCTTTCTCTCTCGTTCTCTCTCTTTGGTTCTCTCCCTCTCTCGCTCTCTCTTTCTCTCTCACTCTCTATCTTTCGTTCTCTCTATTGCTCTCTCTCTCTCTCTCGCACTCTCTCTCCTGATCTCTCTCTCTCTCTCTCGCTCTCTCTCCCGATCTCTCTCTCTCTCTCTCTCTCTCTCTCTCTCTCTCTCTCTCTCTCTCTCTCGCGCTCTCTCTCCCGCTCTCTCTCTCTCTCTCGCACTCTCTCTCCCGATCTCTCTCTCTCTCTCGCACTCTCTCTCCCGCTCTCTCTCTCTCTCTCGCACTCTCTCTCCCTCTCTCTCTCTCTCTCTCTCTCTCTCTCTCTCTCTCTCTCGCTCTCCCTCTCCCGCTCTCTCTCTCTCTCTCTCTCTCCCGCTCTCTCTCTCTCTCTCTCGCTCTCTCTCCCGATCTCTCTCTCTCGCACTCTCTGCCGATCTCTCTCTCTCGCACTCTCTCTCCCGATCTCTCTCTCTCTCTCGCTCTCTCTCCCGATCTCTTTCTCTCGCACTCTCTCTCCCGATCTCTCTCTCTCCCTCTCTCTCGCCCTCTCTCTCTCGCACTCTCTCTCCCGCTCTCTCTCTCTCGCACTCTCTCTCCCGATCGCTCTCTCTCGCACTCTCTCTCCCGATCTCCTCTCCCTCGCACTCTCTCTCCCGATCTCTCTCTCTCCCACTCTCTCTCCCGATCTCCTCTCCCTCGCACTCTCTCTCCCGATCTCTCTCTCTCGCACTCTCTCTCCCGATCTCCTCTCCCTCGCACTCTCTCTCCCGATCGCTCTCTCTCGCACTCTCTCTCCCGATCTCCTCTCCCTCGCACTCTCTCTCCCGATCTCTCTCTCTCGCACTCTCTCTCTCTCTCCCGATCTCTCTCTCTCTCTTGCACTCTCTCTCTCCTGGACGTGCCGTTATGTGAATAAAAATACATAACCTATAAAAACAAAAAAAATTTCCGTGGTGACGGTGACAAGGGTCTGCGGACGAGTGACGGTTCGGCGACGATTTTCCTGAAAATCCTTGGACAAGTGACGTGACGGTGACGTGACGACCAGTTCGTCACGTCACCGTCCGTTGCGATTCGTCACCGTCCCGTCACGTCCCGGACGTGCCGTTCCCTAGTTGGGCCTCTCCAAAGTTGGGACTACTCCAAACGATAATGGGCCCTGCTCCTCGTCAACGCACGGCCACTGCTCAGTTCAAGTTGGTAAGTTCGAACAACATCTTTTCATTTTCCACTGCTCCCCCGCCTCTCTGGCGGCAGCGATCGACACCACAACCTCTCAATTCGCACTTTACGATCTCTCACCTTCCACAAATCACCCAATTTCCCCCAATCACAATCCCCTCGCTCGTCGGATTCTCCGCTATTCATCCATTCATTCATTCATTGCCTTGTTTTGTTCAGCATGGGCGCGGTTTCTCGGCGTTTCTGCGCCCACGGAGCCTTCAAATTGGGCGCCCAGATGAAGAGAGGAGCCCGTTCCTGTTGTCTGGATGCCATTACTTCTCATTTTGATCGGCGAACTTCTCCTGTTAGTCGAGCTCCGCTTGTGCTTAATGTCGGAATCTCTTGCGTTGGGGCGGTGAAGAACAGGAGCTATATTTCTTCTTGCGATGGTCTTCCTTGTGGACGCAGGAATGTGTACTCTAGGAACGGGGACGTTCTGGGATGGCTCACTGGTGTTTCCTGCTATGGTTCTCTTCCGATGGCGGGGAGCCGTCGTTCCCATGATCAAGTAGCTTTCGTTTAATTTAATTTATTTTTTTGATTTCTTTTAGCATTTCGTTCTTGCTTTCCAATCTGTTGCTCTTGGTTTCTGGGTTTCGTCGGAGGCTTGTACTTCTGTTGAATGCCCTTTTACTTGTTTTTTCTGCGTGTCTTTTAATGTGCTAATCCAGTTTTCATTCTAAATTGCGAGGCTAAGCATGATCTAATTATTCATGTGATTCTTGAGTGTACTGTCTTATTGGTCATTCTTTTGATTATCAGTATTATGATGATTAGTGAAGGTGAGATTAATGAGTGGCCCTGTTCTTCTTAACGTTTACTGATGGAAATGGCTTCTTTTTTTATAATCTGGCCCAAAAAAATACTTCAACAAACTTTCTCATTTGTGTCGTATTGTTTGGTAAATGCTTCCAGGAACCCTTCCGCGTTCAAAAAACATTGGATACCATAATTTCATAGTTAGAATGAATAGAAGAAATTTTAGTTTCTTTAATTGAAATATCTGCTGATTTAATTGAAATAACTCCTTGAAGTTGTCTGAATTTGCATGTATGCTTTTATTGTTGTTCAACTTGAAAAATTAATAATGTGGGTGGCTTGCATATTTGCAGTACAATATGCGACTTCTTGTTCGCTCATTTGCTTCCACATCAGCTGGTAGTTTGGAGGGCAAAAAATCAGACGGGAAAACAGTGAAGCCAGTGGAAAACCCTAAATCTGATGACGATAAAGTTGCCGATATGATGATCTTCCGCACTCTTGCTAAGTACCTATGGGCAAAAGACAATCTGGAATACCGTCTTAGGTTTGTCTCAGCGTTGGTTTTACTTGCTGGTGCAAAGGTGAGAACCTTTTCTCATTTTTCATGTTACACCTTGGCCAACTATATTTTGCATGTGATTTATGCCTGGGCGGTTTAAATGTCAACATCTCTTTAAATCGTTAGAATATGATCTTCAGATCTTGTCAGTTGTTTTAGCTATTTTCTTCATGTTTACGCCCTATTGTTGTCTCAAGTTTCTACTAATGATTTTCCCTAAGAAGGCTTTTTGAAATGGCTGGACAGAAAACCAGTAGCAGTAGGGTAAGCACGCAAAGGAGGTTCATTTATTATTCTTTAGGTGGCTGGTTTAAATATAGGCTCAATAGAACGGAGTAATGTTTGGCGTGCCAATTGACACAATGTTAAAAAACAGTCGAAGAAATAGGGGGCCAAATGGACTTGACTCAGAGGTAATACTCATCCATGATGTGGCCCTTGGAACTCAAGGATAAAAACTACCCATATTCAGCTTCTCTTGAAACCTAGAAATGTGTGTTTATTTAAGTCGTCAGTGAGAAATATATGCTATCCCCATCATATCTAGTGTTATCTGGGGGCATGTTAAGCAATTTCCCTTAAAATAAATTTAACCCCCTCTGTTGGAGGCCAGGCAAGAATAATTGTGAGGTTATGTTTGTCAGACGATACCTGAATTTCTTATTTCTTGTCTTGATTTCTGACAAAACCCTGAAACTTCCAATATTGTAGAAATGCCCTTATGAGATCCATCTTATTGGATCCATCGTATTGGGTCCCAGAGACCCAATAACATTGTAACCCAATATAAATATTGAGGTTCTTTGGAGTTTTGTCTCATGCGGCTAGGGTTTAGGCTGGTAGATCAAGGGGAGTTTCGGAAGCTAACATGGTATCAGAGCACTGCTGAGAGTGATGGCCCCCTACTGTCTCCAGCCAGCTTGCTGTCTCCAACCAGCTCAGCATCTCCGATCACTCTCCCATTCCGCACAGTCCAAACTCTGACTGTGTTGGGTTCTTGAAGGGGAGATATTGAGGGTGGAGCATCTGAGGTCTACAATGGGTGACAGAGAAGAGAGAACAGGACCATGGAAGGGTCAGAGCAGCCGTAGGAGCCAAGACGCCCACCAGGTGTATGACAAAACAACTCAGATAGTTTTCCCAGGTATTCCAGATCCATTGAGGTACGATGGCCTTAATGTTCTACGCTGGGGCCAATATATTGAACTTATTCTGGAGGGAAAGGATCTTTTAGATCATATTTATACTATTTGTGATCCAATGGAAGAGGGCTACTAGGTTTGGAAGAAGGAAGATGCTCTGATTCGAGCATGGCTCTTGGGTTGCATGGTTGGAGAGGAGTATAAAAACTTCTTGCTCCTGAAGACTGCTAAGGAGATATGGGATCATGCTCATAACGGGAGTTTCAGAGGACGAGATTGGCGTATTTACAGCCTGGTAACAAAAGCAGCTAACCTGGTGCAAGGAGAGAAGACTGTAGCTGCATATGCCAACCAACTGCAAGCCATTTGGAGAGAAATCGATCACTGTCGTCCTGTTAGAAATCCAATTCGGTGGAAAGAGGCTATGTTATGAAAGACAGGTTCTACAAGTCTCTGATGGGCCTGAATATGGAATATGTTAACCCTAGGAGGGGGAAGTGGATCAAGAGAGATGGAGTGAGAAGGAAAATGGAATAATGTACCAAAGATGTTACAAGAAGAGGGTATATATATACCCTAAGTGAGAGAAGAGAGATAAAGGGCTAATGGGCTTATAGAACAGGGCCCATTAGCCCGATATAGGAATATATCACTAACACCCCCCCGCAAGCGAAGTATGGATGTCTTCCATACCGAGCTTGGACACCGCACGTTGGAGAAGTGGACGAGAAAGTCCCTTGGTGAGGACGTCCGCCGCCTGATCAGCGGATGCAGCGAAGTCAAGATCAAAAATCCCTTCGTCAACACGCTCTTTAAAGAAGTAGCGATCACGCTCCATGTGCTTTATCCGTCCCTGCTGGCCCGGATTTAAGGCCAGTGCAATCGCTGACTTGTTGTCATAGTAAAAATGGATGGGACGGGAATACTCCACCCGAAGATCGTGAAGGATCCCGTAAATCCACTGACCTTCGGATGCCCCATCGGCGAGCGCGCGGAACTCAGCTTCCGCGCTTGAGCGGGATACCTTGTCTTGCTTGCTGCTCTTCCAGCTGACTAGGCTGCCAAAGATGAACGTGCAGTACCCGGTGGTGGATCGGCAATCCACAATCGAGCCGGCGAAATCTGCATCAGTGTACACTTTCACTTTTCTGTCCGAACTCCGAGGGAAGAGCAGTCCCTTCCCGGGGCAACCTTTTAGGTATGCAAGTACCCGGTGGGCGGCCTGGCGATGAACCTCTCGAGGCGAGTGCATAAACTGACTAAGTAAGTTGACTGCAAAGCTGAGGTCGGGCCGAGTGTGTGTCAAATAGAGCAATTTCCCCACCAGCTGCTGATACTGATAAGGATTCACCAGTGGAGAGTCCTCCCCTTTGCCCAATTTGACGTTGGGATCAATGGGAGTGCTCACCGGAGCACACTCAGTCATACCAGTCAGGGTGAGCAGGTCAACGGCATACTTCTGCTGCGAGACGAAGATCCCCCGGGGGGAATAAGCCACCTCAAGGCCAAGGAAATATCTGAGGAGGCCGAGAGTCTTAATCTCAAACTCCTTGGGCGGGGCGGCACTGAGACGGACAGCCGGCAGCATCGAACCCGTGAGCAAAATATCATCGACGTACACTGCCAGGATAGATACACCGGTCGGCTGATGACGGAAGAACAATGAGGCATCACCGTTGCTCTGAGTATACCCTTCGGCTTTCAGAACGGAGGAGAAACGGCCGAACCACATCCGAGGTGACTGCTTCAGTCCATAGAGGGACTTCCGCAATCGACAGACGGTGCCGGGAGGACCAAGGGTGTACCCCTCGGGCTGCTTCATATACACCTCCTCCTTCAGATCGCCATGTAGGAAGGCGTTCTTCACATCAAACTGCCGAATCCCCCAATGGAAGTGAGCTGCCAATGCCAAGAGAAGACGAACCGTTTCCATCTTCGCCACCGGGGAAAAGGTCTCGAAATAATCCACTCCATATGATTGGGTGAACCCCCGAGCGACGAGGCGAGACTTGTACCGCTCCAGGGTGCCATCCGCATGATGTTTCTTGGTGTGGATCCACTTGCAATCTACCACCCTCTTGCCAGGAGGAAGGGGGACCACATCCCACGTGTGGTTCTTGAGCAAAGATTGCATCTCCTCGTCCATCGCCGCTTTCCAATGAGGAGAAGCTATAGCATCGGCTACACGGCGAGGAATGGGATCCGACTCGATGCGAGTGAGAAACAGCCGGTAGGGAGTACTCAGCCGGTCGAATGAGAGAAAATGAGATAGAGGATAGCGGGGTGTGCGAGTGCACTGACGAACCCCCTTCCGAAGGGCGATAGGCCAACCCAGCTGTTCCTCATCATCGATAGAGGGCTGAGCGGAATCGTCCGACGGAGGATGAGCGGAAGCGAGAGGTGGGGGAGACAAAGGTGCGGGAAGGGAAGTGGAGTCACCCGCACAAGGGAGGATAGGATCATCCTCGGATGGGAAGAAAGAAGCCAACTCACCGGGAGGAGAGGAAGAGGACTCACCCGAAGAGGGGAGATCCTGTGAGGACGGAGCTGGAGAATCCTGGCCAGTGAGAATGCCCGGGGGAGGAGGCGGCAAGGGTGCCGGAAGCGAAGGAGGAGTGGACAGCACGTCCAAGGACCCCTCAGGTGTCACCGACGGAGAAGAAAGGACATCAACGGGAAAAGGATCATGGAGAGACGAGGGTGGCGTTGGAGCAGTGGGCTCCACACTCGGAACAGGCCCCAAGTGGGGAGCCGAAGGAGCCTCATCCAACGGGAGGCGGGATGAGGAAGAGTAGTCCCCGAAATAGGGTTCATGCTCGGCAAAGGTGACATTTGCCGAGATGAAGAAACGCCTTGTGGGCGGATGGTAGCACCTGTATCCCTTCTGGAGGGATGCGTAGCCGACGAAGATGCACCTCAGAGCACGAGCATCGAACTTCGTCCGTGATGGAGAGGTATCGTGGACGTAGGCGGTGCAGCCGAAGACCCGAGGAAGGAGACCCGTCCGCAGAGAAATATCCGAAAAAGTCGCATTCATCCGGTCCAGGGGGCAGGAGAACTCCAATGTAGGGGAAGGAAGACGATTGATGAGGTGGGTACTCGTCAAAATCGCCTCACCCCAATACTGCCAAGGCACCTGGTAGTTCACCAACAGCGTCCGGGCGGTGGAAGTGACATACCCAATGCGGCGTTCTGCCATACCGTTCTGCTCCGGCGTAGCTACACATGAAGTTTCGTGGAGGATTCCACGATCCGCAAAAAATGAGGCAAGTGCGGTATTGACGAAGTCGCGGGCATTGTCCGACCGGAACCGCTGGATACCACGACCAAACTGAGTCTGGACCATGGCGCAGAAATGTCGGACGGTGGATGTGACCTCTGACTTCGTGGTCAGCAAATAGACCCCGTATACCGGGTGGCCTCATCCACAAAAATCACGAAGTAGCGGTGCCCCCTCAGACTAGGCTGCGGGGCCGGTCCCCAAACATCACTGTGAACCCGATACAGCGGACTCTTCGTATGCATTTCAGAGGGAGTAAAGGAAGATCGACGATGCTTGGCCAACTGACAGGCTTCGCAAACAACACTCGATAAGTCGAGTCCAGTACATAAAGAAGGGAAAACTCGCTGCATAGTAGAAAAAGGAGGGTGGCCAAGCCGCTGGTGAGCCAACTGGAGACGTCCTCTACACTGCTCGTCGGCTGGTCGAAGTGCCCGGTGCACCAAGAAAGTAGAAGAGCGCCCCCCGTCGTCCAACAGTAGCAGTCCATGTTCCCGCCTAATCGGTGTAGTCCTTCCCACCTTGTCAGACAGAAACATGCCGTCAGGTTGGAGGTGAAAGGAGCACATAAGGGCATCAACAAGACGTTGCGGAGACATGAGAATGGCCCGCAAATCAGGCACATGGAGGACGTTGTTGACCACACCGAGGCCATCCACAAAAACTGCCCCGATTCCGGCCACCCGGAGACGTCCACCGCCCGCCGTAAGAACGGTACGGCTCTCACGATGCCTCTCGTACGATACAAACCGGTCATTGAAGGGGGTCATATGCTCGGTGGCCCCCGAATCAAGAACCCACGTAGTATCAGAGACGAGAGGTGAGTGAAGAGCCGTATGACCACAGTACCACTCAGAGGAAGGAGAGGGCTGAAACGCACCAAAACCGCCGAAGTAGGACGTGGACTGGGTCTGGGTCTGAGTCTGAAGGGCAGCCCTCTGGGACTCCATTTGGTCACGGAGCAGTGAAGTCAGCCTGGAGTTGATCGATGGTGGAAGCGGAACTGCTCGTGCTGGTGGACGTGGCGGCAACCAGGGCCTGTCCGTCGGCGACTTCCTTCTTCTTCTGCTTGTGCTGGAACTTCGGGGGAACACCATGGAGTTTCCAGCAGCGGTCACGAGTATGCCCCACCTTCTTGCAGTAGGTACAACTGGGGCGAGTCGTGAGTCGGAAGGTGCCGCCAAGAGGGCCGCCGAGTCAAGGGCCGGCGCCGACGGAGTCCCATGGAGTGCAAAATGACTTTCCTCCTCTAGGAGTTCCGGGAGGAGCTCGTCGATGGTCGGGAAGCCTTCTTTGCGATGTAGGGCGTTGCGGCGAATGTCATGATACTCGCGGTTGAGGCCATTGAGGAACCCCATGAGTCGCAAAAGAAGAACATCTTTCCAAATTTTGCACGTCACATCGTCAGGCGGTAAGTATTGAGCCACGTCGTCCCACAATGTCTTGTGGGCTAAGGCATAGTCGGTGATGCTCATTGTGCCTTGACGAAGGTTGTACGCCTGTCCCACTAACGCAAACAGTCGCCAGTAGTCGTTGTCCCGACCACAGTACGTCTTCGCTTGATCCCAGAACCCCTTCACCGTCGTCGGGTAAGGAAAACGCTGCCGAAAATCATGGGACAGCGTATGCGTGTAGAGCCACCCCAGGACAAACTTCTCTTCCGCATTCCACGTGGCGTAGTGGACATGCGTCGGTTGGAGCGGAGCCTCGGTGCAGTGCTTGAACAGGAAACGTGATTCCAGGGTGGTTTGGACGTAGCGGGTCCATTCCAGTAGATTCGGGCCCCGAAGAAGAGTAGATTCGGGGACCGCTGGGAGGGGACTCACAATTTTGTAGGAGAGAGGCTTCTCGAGGAAATCGGCATCTTCGAACGGCATGATGTCAAGTTTTGGGTGCGGGACGGCAACCGGTTAGAGGGGCGACCGGCGTCGGAGAGGCAGACGGCCAGAACAGGGCCTGGAGGACGTAATGGGGCCGTCCAGGGGGCGGATGACGGAATGGATGACGAAAAACAGTCTCGGGATGACGCACAGATGAAGAGGATGACGGAAAAATCGTCCGGATGACGGTTTGGACGGGTCGGTTGACGGTTCGGACGGGTCGGTTGACGGTTCGGACGGGATCGGTTGACGGTTTGGACGGGATCGGTTGACGGATCGACTCGGGATGACGCGCCGGGATGACGGTTCGGCGCTTGCTGCGGCTGCTTCGGCTGCGGGCTCCGGAACGGCCGTCAGACGCCAGAAATCGAAGGAGGAAGACGGTATGGAAGACGGTATGAAAAAATGACTGGAATGAAGAAGAAATTGCGGAAGCGGAAGGGGAAGTTCCGCAAGAGAATGGAGACGAAGTTCCGCGTGACGAAGATAGTCTGCGCGGGGAATGTTCGTCCGGTAGAGGGATCTCACTCCTTAGAGAGCCATTGGCTCTGATACCATGTTAACCCTAGGAGGGGGAAGTGGATCAAGAGAGATGGAGTGAGAAGGAAAATGGAATAATGTACCAAAGATGTTACAAGAAGAGGGTATATATATACCCTAAGTGAGAGAAGAGAGATAAAGGGCTAATGGGCTTATAGAACAGGGCCCATTAGCCCGATATAGGAATATATCACTAACAGAATATGAAGCAGTGAGAAGCCAACTTTTGAATAGAGAGAATGTGCCTGACCTAGAAGAAGCAATCAAACATATGCGTGACGAAGAAGACAGACTGGGAGTAGTGTCAGAACCATCTGGGGGGGAGAATGGTACAGGCCTAATGACCAAAACTGTGCAACAGAAGCTGTCAAAGCATTCACCGTCCCAAGGCGATCACCAATCTCAAAAATGGCAATCTAGAGATGGACTTTTCTGAAAATACTGTAAGAAGAGGAACCACAACATCGATTAGTGCTGGAAGTTGCATGGAGAGCCGTCTCGTCAAGTCCAAGCAAACACGACTACTTCCCAAGATGTGGTAAAGATGACTTTGAAGCAGAGGGCTCTGATGAGCTGAGACAATGTGTGAAGAACCCAGGGGATGAGATAGGAAATCTCAGGAGGAAATTGAAAGGCTCAAGAATATGCTTGGTTCTACATCATTTGTTAAATCAGGTGAACATTTTATATCATCTGTCTTCTTGTCATCATCTCATTTGAGAATGGACTGGGCAATTGACACTGGCGCAACGGACCATATGACTCCTCATCGGTAGGTCTTCTTTCATTATTCACTATGTGATTCCATGCGAAGAGTGATTACTGCAGGGAAGAAATACTCCCTGTTGTTGGAATCGGCTCTGTTTTTATCAGATCAATGGGATTTCTAAAAGATGTTCTACATGTGCCAAAACTTAAGGCACAGCTTATATCTCCTCAGAGACTGATTAAAGATATCAAATGCTCATTAATACTGGATTCTGATGGTTGTTTTATATTTGACAAGGTCCTCAACCGAAGGATTGGATCAGTTAAGCTGAGGAGTGGGCTTCTCCAAATTGAAGATGATCCTGGTGGTGCCATGTTGGTGGGAAGCCCGGAACCAGAGCTCGAAGATAACAGAGAACCTGAGAAGTTGAAGCTGATCAAGTTGCTACATTTTCGTTGAAGACATCCATCCTTTGAAGTTTTGAGGAAAATGTTCCCATCTTTTGTTAAACATTCTGATGCTACTAAGATGTTTTGTGATGCATGCCAATATGGGAAGCATAGACGGGCATCTTTTCCTGGGATCAGTGAGTGAAGCAGCTCCCCCTTATGCTTGTCCATAGTGACATATGGGGGCCATGCAGGACTCCCTCTATAATGGGAAAAAGGTGGTTCTTAATTTTAGTAGATGACTGCACAAGGACCACATGGGTTCATTTGTTCAAAAACAAGTCATAAGTGCCCAGGTTAATTCAGGACTTTGTCCTTATGATCAAGAATCAATATGGAGTCTCAATCCAGAAATTCTGCTCAGACAACTCCAAGGACTATTTCAACAATGTATTGGCCTGATTCTTCTTGGACCATGGCATTATATATGAATCATAATGTGTAAACACCCCCCAGCAAAATGGAGTTGCAGAGAGAAAAATTGGACATGTAGTGTCTACAGCCAGGACTTTCTTATTTCATGGACATGTTCCTACTCATTTCTGGGCAGATGCTCTGCTAACCTCAGTATATCTTATCAATCGGCTGCCTTCTAAGAGATTGGGATTGCAAAGTCCAGTAGAGCTAATGGCTAAATATTTTCCAGAATTGAATGTGCACTCAAGCCTCCCTCTCAAGGTATTTGGGTGTACAGCATATGTGTATATTCAAAGTCCAGGAAGCAAATTTTCTCCCAGATCTCTCAAGTGTATCTTCCTTGGTTATTCTCCAACCCAGAAAGGGTTCAAATGTTATCACCCTGGACTGGGGAAATTCTTTATCTCTGCTGATGTTACCTTCCAAGTAGAAGAGATGTATTATGCTTCATTCCAGGAGAACAATGTACCAGTGTTGAGAGAACTTGGTGTCCAGCCGGAAATCACACTATTGAGGGATGCCTCTGAAGAAGATAGAGTACTAGAGCTACATGATTCTATTGATGTAAGCCCAGAACCTAATGGCCCCCAGGCAAATCCTAACAACTCCAGCCAGGAGCAGATGCAAAGTATTGGACCAAGTGAGTCCTCTACAGAGCCACCAAGCATAGACGATGATGGACTAGGGGAAAACTATATACAACATGATGGTTTGGGCTGGCCAATAGCCTTGAAAAATGGCAAGAGATCATGCACCCAGAGCAGCAAGTATCCAATATCCTATGTTGCTAGTTATGAGAAACTCACTCCTTATCGAGCATTTATCTCCCATCTGGATGAGGATGTTATACCGAGATCTGTGGAAGAGGCTATGAAAGACTTGAAGTGGAGAGAAGCAATGGACCTGGAAATGGAAGCTCTGGAGCGAAATAATACCTGGGAAGTGGTTCCAGTACAACAAAACAGGAAAATTGTTGGGTGTAAATGGGTGTATACCATCAAGTACCGTGCAGATGGGTCACTAGAACGCTATAAAGCCAGGCTAATGGCCAAGGGCTACACCCAATCATATGGAATTGATTATGGTGAGACATTTGCCCCTGTAGCAAAATTGAACAGGGTGCGTATATTGATAGCAGTGACAACAAAATCAGGATGGCAGTTACAGAAGTTTAATGTGAAGAATGCATTTCTTCACGGTGATCTAGAGGAAGAGATCTTCATGGAGCTACCGCCTGGGTATTACCCTCAGACAATGGAGAAGAAGGTATGCCGGTTGAAGAAAGCACTATACGGTCTGAAACAGTCTCCGCGCGCATGGTTTGGCAAATTCTCTCTGGCTATGAAAGATTTGGGATATAAGCAAAGTAATTGGGATCATACTCTATTTCTTAGGCATACCATTTCAAAGGGGGTGGTAGCACTGCTAGTGTATGTTGACGATATTATCATCACCGGCAATGATGAAGTAGAGATCCACAATTTGAGTGCTCAGTTATCAAAATTGTTCGACATCAAGTCTCTTGGCCTTCTGAGATATTTTCTGGGCATTGAAATTGCTTAATCTGAGGAAGGAGTGTTCATCTCTCAGAGAAAATATACACGATCTGTTAAAAGAGACAGATACGCTGGACTGTAAACCAACCACTATTCCTATTGACCCGAATATAAAACTTGGAAGCTGTGAAGATGATAGTCCTGTGAACAGAGATCAATATCAAAGGTTGATTGGAAAACTGATATATCTAAGCCTTACGAGGCCATATATCTCTTTTGTTGTGGGGACTTTAAGCCAGTTCATGCAAAACCCAAAAGAAGCACATATGAACGCTGCTCACTGGGTACTAGCCTACTTAAAAGGTACAGTGGGACAAGGCGTGCTACTCAAGAAAGAAGGTGACATTTCTCTAGAAGTGTAAACTGATGCAGACTATGGAGGTTCTGTCGTGGATCAGAAATCAACATCAGGATATTGCTCATTCATTGGGGGAAGCTTAGTAACCTGGAGAAGCAAGAAGCAAGATGTGGTTGCCAGGTCCAGCGCCGAAGCAGAATTCCGAACAGTTGCCAAAGGGATTTGTGAAGCTTTGTGGATTTGGGGAATCCTTACGGATTTAAAGTTACCCCAAGACAAAACTGTCATACTACATTGCGACAGCAAGGCGGCAATTGACATTGCCCGTAATCCTGTTCAACATGATCGTACCAAACATGTTGAGATAGATAAGCACTTTATCCGGGAGAAGATCGACAAGGGTATTGTGAAGATGAAGTTTGTGCCATCAACCAATCAAGTGGCTGATATCTTTATAAAAGGGTTGGCCGGGAGCACATTTCACAGGCTAGTTGGCAAGCTGGGTCTGCAAAATATTTACCTCCCAGCTTGAGGGGGGGTGTCAGATGATACCTGAATTTCTTATTTCTTGTCTTGATCTCTGTAAAAACCCTGAAACTTCCAATATTGTAGAAATGCCCTTATGAGATCCATCTTATTGGATCCATCGTATTGGGTCCCAGGGACCCAATTACATTGTAACCCAATATAAATATTGGGGTTCTACGACTGAAAAAAAGAAGTTTCTTTGGAGTTTTGTCTCAGGCGGCTAGGGTTTAGGCAGGTGGACCAAGGGGAGTTTCTGAAGCTAACAATGTTCAGTTCCTTTATCTCTCTCTCTCTCTCTCTCGACGAAGTTTACTCAGATGGAATCTCACCTATCTCCTCTCTCAACAATGCCCATTATGCCGGTATCCTTTTCCCCTTGCCTGTGCAGAAGTTCTCTCTTTCTTGTAGGATGTCATATGTACTTCCTTCTTCCCTCTCTTCCTGTGACAAGAACACCCATGCTCTTATCTTATATATTAGGGATGCTGTTGGACTATAATATAATTACTCTTTATGTAATTTTGGGCAATTTCAACATGTTTTGCTGCACCATGTTGAACAGTTTATTTGTGCTATGGTGATAGCAAATATGCCATTGTAGAAAATTTGTTCCTTTCAGCTGGAAACAAGTTCCTGGGCAAACCTTGGGTCCTCATGTTTTTGCACAGTTATTTTTTTTTGAAAGAGTTTTTGCACAGTTATTAAGATAGGACGCCAAGCTTTGACTCGGCAATTGATCTGGAGAGAACACCTGTCAAATATTGAGCTCTCCTCAATCAATGCTAGTCTCTTTCCCTTCTTGATTTAGGGTTTGACCAAACAAAACTTTCATAATTCAAACTAGGCTTTTCTGAGTACCAGTCACAAATGAGGGGGCCTGGCCCACTTGAATAAGTACCCAAGGGGAGAAATACAACAAAATTGAAAAACTCTAAGTTGGACACTTATACATGTGGATCGCTCATATAGGAAGATACAGAACATACAACCAAAATTAGGATAATGGCTAATGCTTCCCAGCATGTTGTGTGTGATCGATTTTTTTGATTGTTGTGTGTGATTGTTAATTATGCCCAACTGAGACACTATTTGTGGAAGTGTGGAACTGGCAATCCTTTGGTGGTAACATTAGCAGTCTGATCTCTTTTTTTGAAAGATGATTTAAGGCGGTCATTGGATAAAGCGCTAACCATCCAAAGCTAAAGCGCTATGCATACACTATCTGATTACACCTCAAGGGAACCATGACACCATGAGACCCTCAACCTTTTGGGCAAGCCCATATGTGGAAACCATGCGGCCCCTAAATACCGCCTCATTACTGTGTAGCCATATTGCCCAGAGCACTGTCATCGCTTGGCCCCCCTCTTCCCTCTTCCTAGGGCCACCTCTCCATAAGAACTCCCAGAAGACTTCCTCCAATGTCGCATTCACTGCCAGCTGTGATTGGGTGGCCCACAATGAGGGGGCAAAGGGGCGCTCGAAGATTAAATGGTTGCAGTCTTTGTCGCCTTTTGTGCATAAAGTGCATGCAGCCGATGTATCTGGTTGCAACATTTTGCGGAAGACATGGGTCAATAGTCTTTTGTGCAGTGATAACCATCCAAAAATCTTAACCTTTAGCAGAACCTTTAGGCCCTAAATGGCCTGACATGCCTGGGTAGTTGGTTGGTCCTCATTTCCATTATGGATCCTTGTGTAGGCCTTCCGAACTGAAAATGAAGTGCTGGTCCAAACCCATCCGTCTTGTTCTCCGAGTCTTGTCCTGCACTGATTCAAGGCTTGTTGCACGACCAAGAAATTGGTCACCCTCTGGTCTGACAGGGCACTGTCTACCCTCAGATTTCATCTGTTGTCCCAGCGCTCCTGCACTGTGGCATCGGGGCATCGGGCAATTGCAAATAGCCGTGGGAATGCCTTCTGCAAAGAGCCAACCAATGACCATTGATCCGTCCAAAAAAAGGGGGAGCCTTCATCTAGATGGGTGGAGAAGAAGTCTCAAGCTTGGGAGGAAATCTGTCTAAGTCCCTTCCAGAAAGGCGATGTCCCTCTGCCTGGGATTGCTTTCTCATCCCAGTTTAATCCCTGGCGTATCTGTCTTGCAGAATTTGGATGACTTGGTCCTCCCAAGTTTGCATGAGCCTTGTCGCCCACTTTGTTAATAATGCCGCTTTCATGCTTTGCAGATGTATGGTGCCCAAGCCTCTTTGTTTGATAGGTATGCTAACAATATCTCATGCCACCAATGCCAGCCCTTGACTCTAGGCGGGCTCGGTGCCTTTCCAGAAGAAATGACGCATCAGGCCTTCGATAATAATATATATCTATTCGAGGAGGAGAAACATGCAAAGATATATGGTCGTTCAGCATGGGCAACCTACCAAGAGAGCAAACAACATTGTTAGTGTGAGTACAGATGGACCTCGAGCCACTAAAAATAGATGTGAAGGACCTCACAAACTTAAATTTTGATTTTAACTCCTTCAGCTAAAGACCTCATGAAGTCAACAACAGATATTATTAGTTCCAACTCACTTGCACATTCAAGTAACTCCCGCTGTTATTCTCTTCGCAGAGCATCATCTCATAGGTCTACTCTGAGGATTGTAGACTCTGTGGCCACATGCCATATGATGTCCATGTAAATTTAAAACTTATGAACTCAGCTCTTATAATCAAACAGTTCAATGCTGATTGTACACTGATGGAATGTAGGATGTTGATTGAGGAAGTGAGGACTCTCGACAGAGAAAAAACCTCCACAAGCTGAAACAAATCCGGGGCCTCGAGGTCGCCATAGGAGCTTTGGGAGCAAGAGGGAGAATGAAGCACGAAGAATAAGAGCGAAAAACGAAAAATTGTATTCCATCGGACAAGTACCCTGATTTATACACAGTAATTGGATCCTGGATCCTCTACCCATTAGGGTGATCTGGGAATCATTAGACTCGAGGTACGTATACACAATTATATGAGTTTGTGGGTAAAACTGTAAAAATTACAGAAAAAGGGTCTTTTTGCCAATGTATACTGTACACCTGTTGCGGGCATTAGGAGTATCGAGGTACACTTTCTCTTTGAAGAACAGGTTTGCCACTTGAACTACATCTTTTGTCTTCTTGCACATAATGAATGTGGCATCTTGGAAAACCTGTCAACAGTAACAAAAGCAGAATCACCTAGTTGTGTCCGGGGAACCCCAACGCAAAGTCCATATATTTATACATCCATGGGTGTTCAGGGATAGGTAGCGGGGAATACAGGCCTGCGTTCTGTGCTTGACCTTGCCGCTTTAGCAAATATTTTAATGTCAGACAATGTTATCCATTTCTCTCTGATATGATTTTCGGCCCTCCTGCGGGCAGTCCCGTCTTTTTGCGACTAGGGGCATTCATTTCTTTCCCTTCTCATGTTCCCTTTAAATAGAGCAGCCCTCCCTTTAGAAGGGAAGCCAGGAAGTATTACAAATTTTATGCTCATTGTCTCTTCTCCCCTCAACATCTCAGTCCCGTATATCCCCCTCTATGATCCTCATTCTCATGATTGTCTCCTATACACTGTATTCAGGCAGCTGGTCCCTGGTCGATGCCTACCTACACTGTTTGACCTCTCCTCCAGCCATTCTCATTCAACTCTCAACCCCAGGAACCTCTCAATCTGTCTTCCCACTCACTTTCTTGATTGCTGGACCTGGAATAGAATTGAATTCAAGCATTACATTACTCCTTGAGGTGGAATACATAGAAGAAGATGATCTGATCGACTGGGATCGTATCACCTTCTTCATGTGGCTAGTAGAACCACACCTCAAGCAACTGAAGCGTTTTGTTTCTTCCAAAATTTCCACCAAGTCCCTAGGAATGTAGTTCCTGCAATGATTTCCATTTAATGAGGTGCGTTTAATGCACTATTGATCTTCATGAAACGAGTTGCCCAAGGATATACCCAGCAATATGGTGTTGACTAAAAAGAAACATTTGCCATGATTGCAAAAACGAATACTATTTACATCCTTATCCTGGCAGCATCTCAGGATTGGGGGTCAACTTAATATGATGTAAAAAATGCACTTCTACACGGAGATTTGAAAGAAGTATAGATGAAGTCGCCTCCAGGATATGACTTTCCATCTGGCCAAGTATGTGTCTTAAGATGGTGCTTTATGGACAGATGCAGTCTCCTCTTGCATGGTTTGCAAAATTTACAGATGCCCTAACATATCTCAAGTATCACCAATGTGAGGGTGATTTGTACTCCTCTGTCAACAAAACTCCTCTGGGGAGATTGTTCTTCTCATTGTTTAGTTGATGGTATCATCATTATGGCTGCGAATCCCTTGGCATTACTAAGTGTAGCCTGCATCTTAAGGTCAACTTTGCCATTAAGAGCTTCGGTGTCCTTACATATTTCTTAGGAATTGAGGTGGCCCATTCTCCCAGTGGCATCACTTTCTCTCAACTATAATATATTTATGATTTGTAGTCGAATAAAGGACACCTCCAATATAGACCCTTGTCTACTCCTATAGAAGTAAAGTTGAAGCTCACCCAAGATGTAGTCAAATCTACCATTTGCACCCAAGATGTCTTGGGGAAAGCTTATATACCTGGCTCACATGAGACCAGATATCTCATTCAATGTTAATGTTCTTGGTCAATTTATGATGTATCCTGAAGTGTCTCATTTTCCGGCTGCTCACCATGTCCTTCACGACCTAAAGGGCACCATTGGGTTTGACTTGACTGTTAGAAGAGATATGCCCTGAATTCTTGAAGTGTATACTGAGATAGAGTTTGCTGGATTGCAGGTTGATCGTAAATCTACCACATGCTAGTGCTCCTGTGTGGTAACTTGGTCATGTGGCTCTGCAAGACGCAGAACGGCATCTCAACCATCACTGAAGCTAGTTTTAGGCCTTAGTCAAAGACATCCCTGAAACTCTATGGATCCAGAACTCCTAGGAATTGGAGCTACCCCTAATTCAACCTGCTAAACTGCTCTATGACAATCAGTCAGCCATTAGTCTAGCCCATGATCTGGTACAACAAAAAAAATGAACCGGACCAACAGATACTTCAGATTAATTTTTTTGCCCACAGAGCATCAATTGGCCGATCCCCTGACCAAGGGGGTTGACCAATAATCAGCTTGACTACCTCATGTCCAAACTGGGTGTTGAAAATCTTCATTTTCTAGCTTGCGGGGAGCTGTTATCATGTAGCACTTGTGCTTCACATGTTATGGAAAACTATCCATTAGACGAGGTTGTACCAGTATATGCATAACTGTTAGTCTGTGCTGGGTTTGTATGCCCATTGTAAGTGGGTCATGATGTTTGATTGAACCACAACGTCTAAAACTCTTTTTCTGATTCACTTATGTAACAACCAGGCCTCCTTGAGTTAAATGGGCCCAGGATTGCTTTGTAACAACCAGCATATGACTGGCTTATGGAAATAAAATGGTATCATTTGGCATTCTTTCTTTAGGGTTGTGCCTAACCCTAACAGGAGAGGTGGCCGGCAGCTGAGGAAGAGGGAGAGATTAGGAAAAGCAAGTCTAACCTCTTTACGCAACACAAAAATACATCAGATTTTATTTCTCCTTTCTTACTCGGATATCTTGTTGGTTCCTGCTCCTCAGTTGGTGCCCTAGAAAAATATTAACAGATAGGATCCTCCAACAAATGATCCCCCAATAAGAGACAACTTGATAAGATCCCACGGGTGTATTGATAGAAAACCAAAAATTTACCAAAAGAATCCAATGTTCTTGGGAGAACAACAGTGGCAAACACGATCCCCTGGATCGATTGTAAGAATGATTGAAGAATGAGGGGTGTTAGTGAGATAGTCAGCCTTATGGGCTAATGGGCCCTATTCTATAAGCCCATTAGCCCTCTTATCATTCTCTCTCTCCTAGGGTATATGTATACCCAGCCATGTACTCTATTGAGTAATGTCATTATCTTCTTCCTTCCTCTCTTGACATGGTATCAGAGCTCCAGAGCTCTTCCATCTAGGGTTTGACATCACCCTCTCGCTGTCTAGCAAACCCGGAGCGTGACCGATGGATCAGCCACAGCGCGAGCTGTAGCCAGCCCGCGGAGCTTCCGGAGAACCAGCCGCAGCCAAAACCCTAGCCGCAGCCGCAGCCGAGCGCCAGCTGCAGCCGCAGCCGCAGCCCTAGCCGGAACCGCAGCCGAGTGCCAGCCGCAGCCACGCACAGCCGCAGCCGCAGCCGCGCACAGCCGCAGCCGCAGCCACCCACAGCCGCAGCCGCAGCCGTGCACAGCCGCAGCCGCAGCCTCGCACAGCCGCAGCCGCAGCCGCGCACAGCCGCAGCTGCAGCCAGCTGCCTCAGCCGCTGCCGAAGCAGCAGCAGAAGCCGCAGCAGCCGCAGCCAGCAGCCGCAGCCGCCGCCGAAGCAGCAGCCAACAGCCGCAGCCGCCGCCGAAGCAGCAGCCGCAGCCACTGCCAGCAACCGCAGCCGCCGCCGCAGCCACAGCTTGCAGCCGCAGCCGCAGCACGGGCTGCAACCTCAGTCACAACAGCCGTCTCCGTAGAGACCACGGCTCTGATGTCGGAGGAACTTTACTCCACGGGCCAGACGCGTCAACCGGCCGTCCCAGATGATGGCTTCACCGATGCAGACTTTCAACGAGAACCCTTGTCACACAAGGTTACTCATTATCTGCCAGTGGTTCCCGACACGACGTGTCTCCAGGGCCCGAATTTGTTACAGTGGCGTCACTTTGTCGAGACTACTCTCAAGGCTCGCCAACTGTTCAAGCATTGCACACAAGCCCCGCTTCCATCGACCCATCCACACTATGCGGCGTGGGAAGCCGAGGAACACTTCGTCCTTGGATGGCTCTACACGACTTCCCTGGCACCCTCGTTCCGTGAAAGGTTCCCTCGCTGCTCCACCGTGAAGGGTTTTTGGGACCAGGCCAACAAATTTTGTGGCCGCGAAGGGGACAACTGGCGCCTCTTTATGCTCGTTGCCAAAGCCAGCAACTTTCGCCAAGGCGCACTGTCCATCTCAGACTATGCGCTTGAACACAAGTAGCTGTGGGACGAGGTGGACTACTACTTGCCGACGGATGATCCGACGTGCAAGTCATTCCAGAACACTCTTCGCCTACGACTCTTGGGGTTTCTTTATGGCCTAAACAAGGAGTATGACGACACTCGACGCCGTGCCCTCAATCGCAAGGAAGGCCTTCCTTCCATTGATGACTTGGTGAAGGAACTCCAGGAAGAGGAGAGTCATTTTCATGTCATTGGCACTCTCTCCTCGGAGGCAGCTCGTGACTCGACTGCCCTCCTCGCCCGGCCTCCCTCGCCCGCTCCTGCTCCCCCCGCGGAGGCGGACCCCTCCGGGCTGATTTGCTCCTACTGCAGCAAGCCTGGACATCTTCGCAAGTGGTGCAAGAAGCGTCAGTACGACAACCGGAAAAAGGAGGCTACCGAAGGGAAAGCTATGGTTGCCTCCTCCTCTACCTCTTCTACCAGCCCGGCGACTATTGAGCAGCTCCAAGCCGACTTGGCCCGTCTCCGTGACCAAGTGACTACTATGCAGACTCCGACTCAGTCGACGGCACATTTTGGTGGATTTGGTGCGTTCTCTCTCCCTCAGTCTGAACAGTGGTATTGTGGTACGGCTTCTTACTCGCCTCTCGTATCGGATACGAGCTGGGTTCTTGATTCGGGGGCAACCGAACACATGATCCCGTTCAATGACCGGTTTGTATCCTACGAAAGGCATAGTGGGGACCGTACAGTTCTTACAGCCGGTGGTGGACGGTTGCGTGTTGCTGGAATTGGGGCAGTTTTTGTAGACGGCCTCGGAGTGGTCAGCAATGTTCTTCATGTCCCCGCCCTGCGAGCTATACTTATGTCTCCTCAGCGTTTGGTTGACAGTTTGTCCTGTTCTTTTCACCTCCAGCCTGACGGGATGTTTCTGTCTGACAAGGTTGGTCGGACTACACCGATTAGGCGGGAGAACGGGTTGCTGTTGTTGGATGATGGGGGACGCTCTCGCTGCTTCCTGCTTCACCGCCAACTCTGGCCGACGGATGTGCAGCGTATGGGACGTCTCCAGTTGGCTCACCAACGGCTGGGTCACCCACCATTTTCAGTTTTACAGCGTCTCTTTCTTTCGATGTGTACTGGATTGGACCTTCAGACTATCGTGTGTGATGCCTGTCAACTGGCAAAGCACCGTCGTTCATCTTTCTCTCCGTCCACCTCGCACTCCTCCACTCCATTATTTCGCATCCATAGTGATGTTTGGGGACCCGCCCCGCAGGCTAGCCTAAAGGGCCACCGATACTTTCAGATCTTTGTTGACGAGGCCACCCGCTACACATGGGTCTACTTGTTGACCGCCAAATCTGAGGTTGCTCCGACGGTCCGTCACTTCTGCACCATGGTTCGTACTCAGTTTGGCCGAGGTATTCAGCGCTTCCGCTCCGATAACGCCCGGGACTTCGTCAACACCGAGCTGGCCACGTACTTTGCTGACCATGGGATTCTCCACGAGTCCTCTTGTGTGGCCACCCCGGAACAGAACGGTATGGCAGAACGTCGGATCGGGTATGTCACGTCGACCGCCCGTACCCTTCTGCTGAACTATTCTGTTCCGTGGGCGTATTGGGGTGAGGCGGTCTTAACGAGTACCCATCTCGTAGACCGTCTCCCCTCCCAGCCCCTCGGGTTTGCCAGCCCACTGAGTCGCCTCTCCACGGCAGTCCCCATCTCTCACCGCGGACTGGACTCCTCCTCGCATCTTCGGTGCACGGCGTCGTCCACGACACGGCTCCTCTCGCGACGGCTCGATGCTCGAGCTCTCCGGTGCGTCTTCGTCGGGTACGCTTCTCCCCAGAAAGGTTTCCGTTGCTACCACCCTCCGTCTCGGAGATTTTTCATCTCGGCAAACGTCACCTTTGCCGAGCATGAGTCTTACTTTGGTGATTCTACCTCGCCATGCCTTCCGCTGGTTGAGGCGTCTTCGACTCCTTCCTTGGAACCCTTTCCATTTGTGGGACCCATTCCTCCACCGTCGCAGTCCCCAGCCACCTTCTCTCCCTTGCCTCCTACCGTCTCCCCTCCCGGTGCACCGTATCGTCCCCCTAGTACACTTCCTAACCCCGGGAAGTCCATCTCTCACCCCGGGGAGCTACCTCCTACTCTTGGTGCACCGTATCCTTCTCCTAGTGCACCACCTTCCCCCGGGGAGCCTCCCCCTATCCCCGGGGAGCTATCTTCTTCTCCCTCCTTTGCTTCCGCTCCTCCGTCGGACGATGCGTCACCCTCGTCTACTGATGATGATGCTCAGTTGGGATGGCCTATCGCCCTTCGGAAAGGGGTTCGTCAGTGCACTCGCACACCTCTCTACCCCTTATCTTACTATCTCTCTTTTGATCGGCTAAGCTCTTCCTACCGGTCCTTTCTTTCTCACATCGAGTCGCATCCCCTCCCTCGTCGCCTATCCGATGCTCTTGCTTCTCCTCATTGGAAAGCGGCGATGGATGAGGAGATGCAGTCCTTGGTCAAGAAGAACCACACTTGGGAAGTCGTCCCACTTCCTCCTGGCAAGAGGGCGGTGGATTGCAAGTGGATTCATGCCAAGAAGCATCATGCTGATGGTACTCTCGAGCGCCTCAAGTCTTGACTTGTGGCTCAGGGGTTTACTTAGTCGTATGGCGTGGACTACTTCGGGACCTTCTCTCCTGTGGCGAAGATGGAAACAGTCCGTCTCCTCTTGGCGCTTGCGGCTCATTCCGACTGGCCGATACGACAGTTCGATGTGAAGAATGCTTTTCTCCACGGTGACTTGACGGAGGAGGTGTACATGCAGCCACCTCCCGGGTATACCCTTGGCCCTCCGGGCACCGTTTGCCGGCTGCGGAAGTCTCTCTATGGACTGAAACAGTCGCCGCGGATGTGGTTCGGTCGGTTCTCTTCGGTCATGGAGACTGAGGGCTACACTCAGAGCAATGGGGATGCCTCCCTATTCTTCCGTCACAGTTCCGCGGGTGTCTCCATCTTGGCCGTGTACGTCGACGACATCCTCATCACGGGGTCCGATTCTGCGGAGGCCGGCTGCCTCAGCTCTGCATTGGCCAAGGAGTTCGAAATCAAGGCCCTCGGGCCTCTTCGCTACTTCCTCGGCCTTGAGGTGGCCTACTCCCCCCGGGGGATCTTTGTGTCACAGCAGAAGTATGCCGTTGATCTACTGGCCTTGACCGGAATGACTGAGTGTGCACCGGTTACTACTCCCATTGACCCTAACGTCAAGTTGGGTAAGGGGGAGGACTCAGCACCTGTGAACGCATATCAGTACCAGCAGGTGGTGGGGAAACTCCTGTACTTGACCCGCACCCGCCCCGACATCAGTTTCGCCGTCAACCTCCTCAGTCAGTTCATGCACTCTCCGCGGGAGATCCATCGTCAGGCGGCCAACCGGGTACTTGCATACCTTAAGGGCTGCCCCGGGAAGGGCTTGTTCTTTCCTTGGAGTATGGAGCGGGCCGTGAAGGTGTACACTGATGCGGACTTTGCCGGCTCAGTTGTGGACTGTCGTTCCACCACGGGGTACTGCACTTTTGTCTTCGGCAGTCTTGTCAGTTGGAAGAGCAGCAAGCAGGACAAAGTGTCCCGCTCCAGTGCTGAAGCCGAATACCGGGCACTTGCCGATGAGATAATTCTCCATGACCTTCGTGTGGAGTATTCAGGCCCGATCCACTTCTACCGCGACAACAAGTCGGCAATCGCTTTGGCAAAGAACCCCGGCCAACAGGGACGGATCAAGCATATGGAACTCCACCGCTACTTCTTCAAGGAGCGCGTGGACGAGGGCATCTTTGACTTGGAATTTGTTCCATCCGCTGATCAAGCTGCTGATGTCCTTACCAAAGGACTATCTCGACCTCTCCTGCAACATGCAGTGTCCAAGCTCGGCATGGATGACATCCATACTTCGCTTGCGGGGGGGTGTTAGTGAGATAGTCAGCCTTATGGGCTAATGGGCCCTATTCTATAAGCCCATTAGCCCTCTTATCATTCTCTCTCTCCTAGGGTATATGTATACCCAGCCATGTACTCTATTGAGTGATGTCATTATCTTCTTCCTTCCTCTCTTGACAAGGGGAAAAGCCTTGAGTGGAGGTGGAAGGAGAGAGAGCGAATGAAACAATAAACTAGTAACCGAGAACAAGAGCTGATCGGTTCTTGCTCCTCTGGCCAGGAGGATCTCCTGCCAGCCTTCTCGCCTGAGGGATCTGAACTTTTCAAAAACTGCCTACCGATCTCAGCGTAGGTCTTTATTATATTGTTCTTGATTCCCGCTCTTTTTATTCTGACCTCCACATGTGTCTTTATTGGACTGCACGTGGTCTCTCTTCTTTTATTCCTTCTCCGATGTCTTTGTAAAGTCCTTATCACAACTCTATTAGTGGATAACCTCTACGCCGCTGGTAGATAACCCCAAAACCTCTACGCCGCTTTAAACATTGACTCCCATTGAACTTCATCTGGATGCCTGTAAACAAAGGACAGCCTCTCATGATCCCTTTGAGCCATGGTAGAGGATGATGACGCTTGAATGTTTGTCATTGGATTCCAAGATCTCCACACCATGCAAGCACTGTTTAGGACCGAGCAAAATTTTTTGTTTGATCCTAGAGAAGATTATAATTCTGTCTTTAAGTTTTCAATAATTGAGCTTTCTCTTCTTCTTTCTGTTGTTTCCGGCCCTTAAATCTGTACCATTATAGGCTTCTATAAGCCGCAGTCAAGTTCTTTCTGCTGCGTTTCAGTGATTTCTCCAATTTTGTCTTAAAAAGCATTCTGCCCATCAGTTGTTTGCATTGTTGCTTCTGGATATTACTAAAATTTTCAATATCTTCTCGATATTATAATGTTCTTTGCTGAAATGTATCTCATCTTTGAAATGACTCTGTTGGTCATAAACTTATTGTTTCTGATATTATGTTGTAAATTTAATGTCAGGTCGTAAACGTTCAAGTTCCCTTCTTGTTCAAGCTTGCTGTTGATTGGCTTACAGCAGTAACCGGTTCTGGCAATTCCTTAGCGTCCTTTACAGAGGCTAACTCTATGGCGTTAGCATTTTTTGTAAGCCCAGCAGCAATTCTGGTTGGATACGGTATTGCTCGGGCAGGGGCATCTGCTTGCAATGGTATCTGTTGTGCATGAGCAATTTTTCTTTTGTATAGGAAAATTCATAACATTCATTGTATTTTTTGGCCTATATATATGAGTATAGTTTTTAATTGTAGAAAGGGGTTTATTTCCTTCTGTGTTTGTGCATATTTGTATTATCACATTCAATTCATATTGTTTTCCATCGTTTTCCATGGTAGAGTTGCGGACAATTGTGTTTTCTAAGGTAGCTTCGGGAGCAATTCGTAGTGTCTCAAGGAAGGTAAATCTTTACTAGTGCCTCTTCTATCAAGTCACAATGATTTCCTCTTTCCAACATTTTATTGTGTCTTCAGTCTCTATAACTGAGAAAGAGATATTTAACCTGTGAGCTCAACCAGATTTGGTTTTAGAATTAATTGTTGAATCCTTGCTTTCCTTTCGAGGCATAATTTGTTTTCATTTAGTGGCCTTTGGAATGAAGATGTGTATTGCAAAAATAATTGAGATGTCATGATATCCAACT
Source organism: Wolffia australiana (assembly GCF_029677425.1). Lineage (NCBI taxonomy): Eukaryota > Viridiplantae > Streptophyta > Magnoliopsida > Alismatales > Araceae > Wolffia > Wolffia australiana. The sequence continues at coordinate 8,580,920 of NC_135851.1, read as the reverse complement.
AGTGCTTTTTGACATCTCAGGGGCCTTTCAGGTTTAGGGTTGTAATTGGGGATCTAGTTTTGGGCCTTTTTAGTCAGACTTTATTCCTGAAAGGTATGCAGTGGACGACTCAGTAGTGGCAGGCAAAATCCTAGCAGCATGGATGCTTCATGTTGAAAGTCGACATTGCAAAAACATACAATTTCCTTGACTGGGATTTTTTGTGGTCCTCCATAAGGAAGAACAACTTTTCGCGTAGATGGGTGGCATGGTTGCTGCGATGCATTGTTTCATTTTTTTCAGTCTCTGTGAGTGGGCATCCAGAGGGGGATGGATTCATCCGCATCAATGCAGGGGTCTCCATTGACACCATTAATTTTTTTTTTTTGAACTATAACAAGGGATGAACACAAGACGAATCGGTGAACCTCCCGTCAGGACCTCACAGGCCCTTTACATGCTTATCAGTCACCGTCAAAACCTCCCTTCATTTCCCGTCATTCGCAAGGACCATGCTGCCTTAAGTCCTTCTGCTTCATGTATAGCTCCATCGGTAGAAGCCCTTCTGCCTCTGAACAACACCTCGTTTCTATGTAGCCAGATGGCCCACAACACCGCTAGTGCTCGGCCCCCTTGTTTCTTCTTCCCACGTATTTCTGTGCCGACTCCCAAAAGGCCTGTTCAGATGTCACCTTCATCCTTGAGAGTAACTGGCAGGCCCAAACTGTGCGAGCAAAGGAGCATTCAAAGAAAAGATGGTTGCAATGTTATTCCCCATTCAAACACAGCACGCATTGCGACGAAGCATCTGGGTATAACTTTTTGCGAAAGACTCTTGTCATTAATCTTTTCCTTGCTAGCAGCCACCCAAAAAACCGCACCTTAAATGGGACTTTTTGGCGCTGACTAGTGCCATGTCTTCCTCTTGTCCTTCTCGGATCATCGTATATGCCTTTGGGACCGAGAAGGGGCCATTTGTCCATGCCCAACTATCTCGTTCCCCATCTTCTGGTCGTAGCTGAAATAGGGATAGTTGCATATTTATGAAATCCATTGGCACCATTATTGTTTGTTCTAGCAGTAATGCCTTGGCCGTATATATCATTCAAGCATGGACACATGACTTATTGAGGGGTTTCCAGATGCCAAGATACCCAACAGGTATTTTGTTGCATATTGAGGGGTTTCCAGATGGAAGGCTCTGTGGAGGAAACTTGGAACCTCCCCACATTATTATGCCTATTTGCATATTTTTTGAGCCTCAAGATCAATCGCGCCAAATCAGCTTTTGTGGATTTTACTCTATTAACGTAGGAGGTTGCTTCAAAGTACTGGGGACACCCATCGAGTCAACTCCTACGCACTATCTAGGCCTGTCACTGACGTGGGGATGGCTCTCAACCATAGATTGGCAGCTGGTGTTCCAGGTGTAAAGGAGATTGGAGGTGTGGCAGAACAGAGTGCTATCAAAGGAGAGCCACTTGGTGTTCCTGCAATTGGTCCCTTCTACCTCTCAATCTTTAAAATGCCTATGTGGGTAGGAAAGCACCTTATTGGCTTGATGAGGCAAATTTTTTGGAAGGATCCAGGTCAGGAATGACAAGGGAATGTCTTTGGTCTCATGGGACTTGGTTTGTCGACCTTTGTGGGGGGAGGGTTGGGGGTACTTCATAGACATTCCATGAACTTGGCACTACTGACAAAATGGGTGGGCAAGATTATGCAGTTGGAGGATGATGTGGTCGTGAACATGATATAAATCTCAGAAAATTCGTCAAGAAAAACCAAGAAGATATCGTATCGATGACCAATTCCAAGCGTCTCCAATAAGAGTACAAAAGACGATAGAGATTCACCAGGTGATAGAGCAGATCTGCGAAAGGAAAGAATAGATGAAAGGGTGGGACTTCAGCCGCATCGGCTTCCCTCCCGCTCCTGGTGGAGAATCTCCCGCCAGCCAGTCTCCAAAAGACCTTCTTCCTCTCTTCTCCTTGAAGACATTTATTTATATAGACGCTTTTCCTGCCCAAAGTTAAGCTTGTCTGTTATACCTTTCTTGGGCATTTCCTGTAGAAGCGTGGGAGATCCGTAACAGAACATCATGAAGGATATAGCGTGGGGCTCTGGTGGGAGAGGCAGGTGGTTCCAATTCGAGAGGAATCTGCTTGAGGGAGTAGTATGCAACAGACCTTCCCCCAAATTTGGGAGTTTTTCGGTGCCAATCTTGGGGTTGGATCTGTTTATACATACCGTTTGGACGATGGGTTGGCTAGAGGAATCCTACAGGACGAGTTTTGATGCATTTTTTGCATGCAAAAGTCATGATACTATTAAGGAGTGTTTAGTGGCACATGGAATCCAATCTTTGATGGTGCTTTGTCAGATCAGAGGGTGGAAGAGCTGATGGGCATGGAGCAGTTACTATTACATCTCTGCCTTTGAGCAAGGCACAAGATGGCTGGTAGTGGAGAGGCACCTCCTTTTGGGAAGATATTATGGGGGGATTGCCAAATGATCCGTCTACCACCACCATATTCCTCCTCTTTAAAGAACACATTCTTGCTTAAAGATGAAAAGTAGCGCCCTTACTATGAGCTATAGCTTTTAGCACAGTTGGTAAGTGCTTTAATCCAACATGGTATCAAAGCCAGGTGGCAGGTTCAAATCCCAGAAGCAACACCTCGCACGCTTGAAGAACACTTACCTGCTTAAAGATGAAAAGTATCCTGACTATCACCCTGAGTATCATCTATAGCTTTTAGCACAGTTGGTTAGAGCTTGAATCCAACACACCTCTTAGCAAAGCTGAAGGTTTACGTCAAGGTGTTGATTTTTGGATGGTTGTCGCGTAGGTGGCGAATTGTGACAGGAATCCTCTAGAAGAGATTGTTCCAACCTCTTCTTGGCATCTGTTTGCCCTGGTGAGATGGGCATCACAGCAGATTCCATGGGTGGACTCCTCTTCTAATGGATCTTTCTAGGGCTCTATCAGGAAAAGTGGATCCAGGATGAGCAGAATGGGAGAGGCTCCTTACAGTGCCACGGGTGATATGGCTGCATTGTAAGGAGGTGGTTTTCACTTTGAGGACGCCCTTGACGGACATTATTCTTCATGACGTGGAGAATTTTGTTTCATACAGGTTTAGAAGTGAGTGAAGGGGGGGCATCCTGGCCATCATGTGTATTAATCATATTGAGTAGGCGTTATTTCATCATATGGGTAAAACCATGTAATGGGCCCCATTACACTCGCCCTCTCCTTTCCCTTCTATATATGTAATGACAATTAGTCAAAAAAAAGATCAATCTAGTTTTTCTCGATCTACTTTCTCTCTCCTCCCTCCATGAGCTTCTTCAAATCATTCATCTATTTTTAGTAGTATCAGGTTGATCACTGTTCTGGGGTTAACTTCCCTATTTTTTAAAGAAATAAGTCAAGGGGAAACTAATAGTAGAAATTAGAAAATGACATAACTCAGATTTTACTTTTCATTCTATGATGATTCTAAACTTGCAGTTGATACAAACCCCTCCAAGTAATACTTGAGGAGAGCATTTGGCCTGAGGGAGGCATGTACTGGACCTTATTGAATTGGGGTGGGAATTGTGGCCCTGTAAAGAAGAGGAAATTACCCTCGTGAAAGAGCAGCTGGCACTTTTATCGTGCCAGAACTGGCCGGAATAGGCTGGAGCACTGGAGATTCTGTTACTACTCCCTCAAATATAGCTGACGCGGACAAACTAATTTGGATTGATTCAATAAGAGTTGATGATGAGTGAGAATCAAAAGAAATCCAGAATGTGTGACATCAGATTGTTTGTAGAACTAAATAGGAAACAAAGGAATCTTGCAGGAGAACATGCACAGAGATGATTTGGAGAAGACAAACTGATGATGCAGAGATGAATGACTACTGTGCTGGGAGAATCTGGATTGCAGAAATGAGGATCAGTGATACGAACCTTGATCTAGGTTCGTATCGGAATGAGTAGAGGACGAGGCAATGTAGGAATTCCCGGGGTGGAGAGGTGAAACGGGAAGGGTAGGGGAGGAGGCTGAGCAGGGAAGGTAGGGATTGACCGAGGGACGAGCCGCCTGAAGACGCGGTGAAGCAGAGACGATCACGAGGACAGGGATCGTAGAGGGAGATGGAGCATGGATGTAAGAAGAGGCGAGAGGGAAGAGAGGACCAACATTCACTTAAGAGACTAACCTTCTGTCTGCCGTCCTCCAGGGAGGGCTGTGCTATTTATTTAAAGAGAACAGAGAGGGAAAGGAAACATAGCAAAATGATGATAATGCCCTTCATGCAGCCGGGGGATCTTATCAATCAGTCAGATTGACTTCTCCTTCCACAAGTGAGAGAATTTCCCGCCCTTCTAACCTTTTAAGAATGGTTCTCTCCTTCCTGATCTTCCTTATTTGTATACACAACTTCCACCTTCAGGCGTTTGAACTGGTGCGGGTGTGCATTGCATGTGACCTGGCATTCTGGCTACACCATTTGCTTCGGTAAGTTCTCATAAGAGCCATATCAGATTCTTGGATCCAACAAGGAGGGGGCCAATTAGGTAAACTTTTCAGGAGGACAAGGCTGATCTATAGGCGTCTCATTACCTGCTGATCTGTGCATTACCATAGCCCCTATTTGCAAATTGGACTCATTTGATCGGATCTGGAGGAGATCCACGTCAGCAGTCCAATATGCCTAAAGATTTGTTTGTCTTTTTTTTGTTTCAAGGAAACTAGTGAACCACATTGCTTTTCACTCAAGTTCTATGTAAACACATTCTTTCTTAATGATTATGGGAGGAGAGCGTTGCTTTTCTGGGGGCCCTCCGGGAGTCCATACAGAGAGCCAGTCCTAGATGAAGAGAAGAGGGGGGCCGGCCATGTATGAACAGACGAATATGGCTTCACCATAACAAAGTGATCTTTAGGGGGAGGAAGGCTTCAACAGACGGGCTCGTCAACAAGATCGAGGGCCTCATGGAGACATGGTTCCCTCAAGATGTGTATGGAGAGGGGGGAGGTTGATCATGTATCAACAGGGCTTTAGGGCTCGACACATGCACTTCTGGAGTGGTTATCGCATTGTAGGGTGACTGCCTTAAACTTTTTCAAAAAAAAGAAACTCATAAAGGTACATTAGCAGTAAACCTGTGGATCGTAAACCTGTGGGCTAACACAGTGCATTATATGAATAATCAGTTTAAGAAGAGGAGCAAATCTGTTTGAAACCATGATGCTGAGAGTGTCAAGAGAGAATCTTCCAGATAACGCTCTGAAGGAAGATAAAAGAGAAGGGAGAGGAAGGACCAGGCAGTGGCAAAGGATTCTTGCCTCTGTGAAGCAATAATGCGTAATGCATTGTAATTCATTTGCTTGTAGGTACCTTATATAGGTGGTAGGCCCGACTGGGCCTGAGAGAAGAGGTCCAAAAGACAATTCTAATAACCCACAAAGCTCCAAGTCTGCAATTCCTAGTCTCTTTTCCACTCCAAGAGTGAAAACAAGGAGCCTCCCGAGCGATGGAACTCCCCTACAAGGTGCATGAATATGCATGAACACAGCACTACTAACAAAGTGGGTGACACGGCTTATGCACCCTTTGGAAGACCTAGCCATCCAAATTTTGCGCGACAGCTATGGGAGTTTAAATTGGGATGAGAAAGCAACCCCAGGCAGAGGAACGTTGCCTTTCCCCCAAGTTATAGACTTCTTCACTGCCTGACTTTGTGATGGCTCCCTATTTCGCTTCTGGAAAGACCCATGGTCTTCGGATGGCCCTTTGAGTGAGGCATTCCCTCAGCTCTGTGTGCTGGCCAGATGCCCTGATGCCACAGTGGCAGAATGTTGGGACAACATATGGAATCCGACGGTAGAAGGTGCTCTCTCAGACCAGAGGGTGGCGGACTTCCTACGCATGCAACATGCTTTGATTCAGTGCTGGCCAAGACATGACGAACAAGACGGATGGGTTTGGACAGGTACCCCCTTTTCTGTTCGGAAGGCCTACATCAGGCTATGCCAGGGAATCGAGGATCAATCAACAATCCAGGCATGCCGGGCCATTTGGCACCTCAAGATTCCACTAAAGGTTAAGATCTTTGGATGGCTCTTACTACACAAGAGACTGGTGACGCACGTCTTCCGTCGGAGGATGTATCCTGATACCTCAATGACGTGCAATTTGTGCACAATTGGTGACGAAGACTGTAATCATTTATTTTTTTTGTGCCCTGTTGCCCGTTCGATCTGGGCCACCCAAGTGCACTTGGCGCCGAAGGTGACGTCAGGGGAGGTTTTTTGGGAGTTCATTAGGCAAGGGGGCTCTAGGAGAAGGGAAGAGGGAGGTCGAGTGTTGACAGTGCTCTGGGCGATATGGCTACACCGAAATGAGGTAATATTTAGGTGGGGCAAGGTGTCCGAGGACGCCCTAGCCCACGAGGTCGAGAGCCTCATGGCGTCATGGTTCGTTAGAGGGGTAATCAGTTTAAGGGAGGGGTTGGCCAGGTGGTAAGGAGAATTTAGCTATCTCCACATGTAACTCCGGGTGGTTACCGCTTATTCGGGTGACCGCCTTAAATAACTTTTCAAAAAAAAAGAAGAGAGAGACACAGAGATAGAGAGAGAGAGTGTGAGAGGACATAGGTGTTGACATAACCTTGCCGTCTGCTGGTGCTTCCTTCCTTCCCCCTCCGATGGTCCTTTTGCCCCCATCCTCCTTCCTTCTGTGCGTCATAATGACCCCCTCCCCCTGTGTTAAGGGCCAGTGGATCTGATGGGCTTGTAACCCTACTAGATTCCTTCTGTAGGAGGCGGAGCCCAGACCAACCTGGGCCCCGCCGATAAGTCATTATAGGGGCTTATCAATAAGCTAATGTGCTATGGTAAAAATTATGATTACAACTGAAGAAAATAAGAAATAACTGAACTCCCCTTGTCAGCTGATACCTTGATATTATCTGTTATAGTCCTCTTACTTCAGTGACGTTCTAGTACCACAAGTTGGGATTCTTCTTCCATTATTATTCTTCCCTTAACACATATTTAAGTTTTGAACACAGATATCCAGATGTAACCAGGAGATGTAGAAACTATGTAATTTTAGGGCTAAATGGGATCTATAGAAGTTGAAACTGCGTCCATTCTTCTGATAATCTTGAAGGGTAAAAATGCCCTATTTAATTAAATATATGTGTTTTTTTCTTCCATAAGTTTGTGACCTATTTTATGTAATGTTGTTTTCTTCTTGCTTATTTAAAATATATTTCCTTCTAGGTGTTTGAACATCTTCATGCCTTGGATCTTCGATATCACCTAAGGTATAAATAGAGGACATGATTTGCATTTCTCTTTCTTGTGCATCATCTTTCCTGTTCAAGTGTGGACTTATATTTAAAATGGTTCTATGTAGTGTTCATCATTCTGCTAGAGATGTGACCCCGTGATTATCTTGCTTAAGAGAGGGCGACCTATGTTTCTTTTGAATGGTGAGAGGAAGAGTTCATGGGATTATTGTATCATGAGTGATGGAAAGAGTACATTATTTGAGAGGGAAAGGGTTCATCGAGATTCCACACTGGCAAAATCGCGTGCTGTGGAAGTGTTGCCTCATGGATCAGTGAGGTTGAGAACGCGTGGGAGAGAGAGATTGAGCAGTGATTTTACAGAGATAGGATGGTGAAGGTCAGATTATTGCATGTGATTCCTCTCCAAGAGAAGTAATTGCTGGACAGGTCGTCAGTTCACTCATAGCGAATCCAGGAGCAGGGAACAGGAGGGGAAAGCTGGGAGTTGGTAACTGGAAGGGGGGAGTGGGGGAACAGGAGCTGAGAGTGGGGGCATTGGGAGGGGGGGACTTTTGAAGATCATGGATGTGTCAATGAAACTTGGTTCACACGTGTAGAGTTCTTGGATAGTGTCAAGAAACGCTTAGATCTGGAGGAAGAGAATTAACCCCTGGTTGTCCTTCTCAAACACCACACACTTCCTCTCTTCTCCCTTAAGATACCTGATTACTGTAAATTATTGGTTTAAATACCAGTTACATAGTAATGGGCTGCGGCACACGAGGGAAAAGAGACACGTATTATTTACATACAGTTCCTATCCACATAACATGTTACTGTAAATTACTGGTTGAAATACCAGTTTCATGGTTTTTCACCCCATTTATATTTCAAAAAACCTGTTGCATTGTGATGGGATACCTTGGTATTTATCAGTTTTAGTGTTTTGGCCAAGGGGATACCTTGTTAAACCCCTTGTTGGCGAGAATTATTCAATGAAAGAAAACACGAAAAATGTTGATAGGTTACGAATTTCCATGTAGCCCATTTATAACTTATATGATTTATTTTTGTGTAATTTTTTGTCGTTTTGCTTTAAGCGTAATGGTTGGCAGAGAAGATCAGACAAGCTCTTGGCAATCTGAGGGGTGAGGAAGATGACTCAAATCATTTTTCCTGGGCATTCTAGACCTGTTGAGGTAGAGTGGTCTCAACGTTTTGGATTGGTGCCGATATGTTGAGCTTAGGCTTGAAGGAAAATGTGTCTCTGAGCAGCTCTCAACTTTGAGTCATCCATTGGAAGGTTAAACAAATAATCCTTCTAACTAGAATTCCTTGTTGACAAGGAAGAACTTCAACAGATTCAAGAATTAGAGACAGAAAGAATCTTAACTTCTTCATTAATTCAATCCGTTCCCGTGTACCCCTTATATAATGGGATACAAGGGAGTTACATGTAATGGAAAAGGAAATAACAGAAGGAAATGTCAAAATATGGAAATAACAAATTCGGAGTTGCTAGCTGACACCCCCCTTCAAGCTGGTAGGTAGATGCTTGTAACTCCCAGCTTGGAGATCAGCTTTTGGAATGTAGTCCCTGGAACACTTTTGGTGAGAAGGTCTGCCACTTGGTTGGTGGTTGGCATGCACTGTAGCTTGATTGTTTTTTGATCCACCTTTTCTCTGATGAAGTGTCTGCTAATTTCAATATGTTTCGTTCTGTCGTGCTGTGGGGGTTGTGAGCTATATCTATTGCTGACTTACTATCACACTAGAGTATAACTGTGATAGGAACCTTGATCTAGGTTTGTATTGGGAGGAGTTTGGAGGACGAGGCGTGGTAGACGTTCCCGGGGTAGGAGAGTCGAAACGGGAATGAAGAGAGAGGTCGAACAGATGGGGACAGGGATCGACCGAGGACGAGTCGCCTGATGACGCGGTGAAGGGTTGACGATTGCGGGGACGGGGATCACTGGAGACTAAAAGGGAACCGAACGGCAGGGGTAGGGATCGGACTGGAGGGGAACCGGCTGAAGATCCGGTGAGACGATCATGGGGATAGGGGATCGCTGGACGGTCAAGGGGACGGGACTGAGACAAGGAGGATCGAGATAGTGAACCAAGAGGCCGATCTTACCATTAGTCTTGACTGCCCTCCTCAATGGAGGGCTACACCTATTTATAAGAAAAGTAAGCAATCTACCCTAAACATGAAATTACTAAAATGCCCCTAGTGGGCTAAATTCCTAAGATACCCTTTGGGGGTAGAGGATCATATCAAACTGTTGTATCCAGTGGATTTTGTAGTAGATGAAGATCTGAGAGGATAATCTGCAACCACAATCCTTCACAAATGCCTTTAGTGAGAGCTCGAAATTCAGCTTCAGCACTAAATAAAGCAACCACCGGCTGTTTTTTTCTTTTCCAAGTCACCGAATTTCCACCAAGGAATGTACAATATCTTGTAGTTGATCGTCGATCAACACATGATCCCATATCTGCTTGGCAGTCTTTAGGAAAGACATTTTTGGGAGCTGATCTCCCAAGTAAAAAAACGTGGACACTTGCATCATCTCTCTTCCAAGCTTTATATGATGGATGAGATGGCTCCATCTCGACGATCAAGTGATCATCTAGTTCCTGGCAAACCAGCGTCAACTCTACTATCTGCCCTCATTGGGCAAAATTTTTTCCATTATACCGAAGTGGTTCAGCTACTGGAGGGATCAATGACGGAATAGGCTCCGTGATTCCACAGCGGATCCTTGGATGTCATTCTCTAGATGGGATGAGGCTTCACAAGACAGCATTTTGCACTAACTTTTGAGCTTGGGACGTCCTCAAATTTGGAAGAGGGTACTTCTTGGCAGTTACTTTAGTCGTAGCTTCACTGATGTTGAGAGTTTCTTGAACGGCAATATACTCCGACAACCTTGACAGTGACTCCTCAGCACAGAAACTATGACCTTGCCGATAACTTTGCTGAATTTGTGGAGTGTCCACAAATCCAGAACAGTCGTTTCTTGAACAGTGGAGTGTCCACGATATTCTTGATGACGACGATGACGATTGTAACCCCACTGATGGCTTTACTCCCAAAAAGCAATGGCAAAAAAACTTCTCAGCAGGATGATGACCGTAACGTTGCTGACGGCGTTACTCTCCACCAGCAATGGCGAAACGGACAACGTGTTCCTCATGGATCACGCTCTGATACCATGTTAGAAGGTTAAACAAATGATCCTTCCAACTAGAATTCCTTGTTGACAAGGAAGAACTTCAACAGATTCAAGAAGGAGAGACAGAAAGAATCTTAACTTCTTCATTAATTCAATCCGTTCCCGTGTACCCCCTTACATAATGGGATACAAGGGAGTTACATGTAATGGAAAAGGAAATAACAGAAAAGGAAATGTCAAAAATATGGAAATAACAAATTCGGAGTTGCTAGCTGACAGCAGAGAAGATCAGACAAGCTCTTGGCAGTCTGAGGAGTGAGGAAGATGACTCAAATCATTTTTCCTGGGCATTTAGACCTGTTGAGGTAGAGTGGTCTGAACGTTTTGCATTGAGGCCGATATGTTGAGCTTAGGCTTGAAGGAAAATGTATCTCTGAGAAGCTCTCAACTTTGAGTCATTCATTGGAGGTTTGCAACGAGAACTGGAAGGAGGACGCCCTGATTTGCACCTGGCTCCTGGGAAGTATGCCAGGAGAAAGGGACACAAATTTCTTACTGCTAATAACAGCAAAGGAGATATGGGATCAATCTTGCAGAGGAAGCTCTAATTCATGGTAAGAAAACTATCTTCCTCTCTTTAATCCTCATTCTGGGAAGAGAGGATATGTCATGAAAGGCAGTCTTTATAAATTCTAGATGGGGTTGAAATTGGAGTATGAAGCTTTCAAGAGCCAAAATTTAAAGAGAGACTCTGGAAAGCTATCATATTTGTGCAATAAGAGGGAGGAAGAATGGGATTGGTGGTTGAACCATCCACTGGAGATAGTGGCGCATGTCTGATGAACAAGACTGTGCCACAGAAGTGACATGTGTCCCAGGAGATCAGAAGGCTTAGATGTGGCAATCTGGAGTACCATTTGGCACATAAGGCAAGAAAAAAAATAATATTGATCAATGTTGGAAGCCGCCCGGGATACCTGCTCAGTCCAAGCCAACCCAATACTACCACTTCTCAGGGAGGAGTAAAGGATAATTCTGTGGGCTCAGATGAACAGATGCTACTGTCTATGAAAAAACCACTCTTGAAGAACCCAGTGGATGGAACTGGGTAATCCGAGGGAAGAAGTCGATGGTCAAAACTCTGATTGGCTCTACCTCTCTTGTGAAATCAGGTGTTGAACATTTCATCTCTGTTTTTGTCCGATTTGGACCACCTAAACCCTAGCTGCCCAATAGGATGAACACATGAAAACAGATTCTTTCTCTCTTAGGTCAAGCGACACCCACACACCCATATATGTGGAATGCTAATATGAGCTGTACAATAGTGGGCCTATCATAACAGGTCATCAGTTACTTAAAAGGAAACAAGTACAAATAAAGAAAGTAAGAAAATTACACGAATAGAAAGATGCTAAGTATAGGAGTCTGCAGCTAACAATTTTCATCTAATCTCATCTAAGAATGGATTAGGTGTTGACATGGTCACAACTGACCACATAGGTCTGTCTATCAAATTCTTATTATTCTTTAAGAAATTCCCAGGAAAGAAGTGATTACTACATAGGGAGAGTACTCCCAGTAGCTGAAGTCAGCTCCATCTTTATTTTAGATTTGGGATTCCTCTAAGATGTCCCTTGTGCATCAATTGAGGGCACAGCTTATATCGTCTCAAAGGCTGGTAAACGATATTAAATGCTCTTTAATACTGGATTCTGATGGTGATTTATATTTGACAATGTTCTCAATGGAAGGATTGAACATGAGGCTGAACAATGGGCTTTTCCTAGTTGAAGATGATCCTCAGGTGCTATGCTGATTGGAAACCATGGCCCAGTGTGTGAGAGACGAAGAACCTGAGAAGTCGAAGCTGACGAAGATGCTGCATTCTAGGATAGGACATCATTCTTTTGATATAATAGGGATATTATTCCCCTCCTTTATTAAAAACTGTGATGCTTCAAACAGTTTTGTGATGCATGCCAGTATAAGAAGCATAGAAGGGACACCTTTTCTTGATCTGTAAGAGGAGGATCATATATGTATGTTCGTTCATAGCGATTTGTGGGGACCATGCTGGACTTTCTCTATCAGTGGGAAGAGGTGGTTCGTGATTTTCATTGATGACTGCATCTGGACCACCTGGGTTCATCTATTCAAACATAAATCAGAGGTGTTAAAGTTAATCCAAGACTTTTGCCTGATGATTATGAAACAATATGGTGTATCTATGAACAAGTATTGCCCAAACAACTCTAGATATTATTTCAACACTACATTGGCAAAGTTTTTTCTTGAGCTGGGGAGTTTATATGAATCATCTTGTGTAAATACCTCTTAACAAAATAAGGTCGCATAATGTTAGTTTCGACATATAGCAGCTGCTACCAGGACATTGTTATTCCATGGACGAGTCGTTACTTATTTCTGTCTGATGCCCTGCCAGTGCTGTATATTTGATCAATCAGATACCTTCCAAGAAATTAAGATTTCAGAGCACTGTAGAGTTGACGTTGAAACATGTTCCACAGAGGATAATGAGCTTCCCCCTTCCTCTCAAGGTCTTTGGGTGTACAGCCATTGTACATGTTCACAGTCCTGGACGCAGACTTACTCCAAGATCTATTAAGTTCATCATTCTTGGGTACTTCCCAACCCAGAAAAGATTTAAGAGCAGTCATCCTGGACTAAGAATATTTATGCTTCTGCTGATGTGATGTTTGATGAAAAAGTGATGTATTATGTCTCTTCCCAAGTAAGCCGTGAAGCAGTGTCAAGGCAACTCCATAATACTCTTCAGAACTTATCTTGTCAAGAAGTGAAGGGGAGGGAAATGGATTCCAAGAAATGAATGATGGCCCACCCTACATTGCTGTGGAGAGAAGTCTGGGACCAGATGACCCTCAGGCAGGGCATAGAGTACCATTTGTTATGAGGATGCTACATCAGCAAAATCCTAACCTTTTGAGCATGTGGTGTCATGTAAGGTTGGTGGATGGATGACAGAATGGGATGGACGGAATGAAGGTGAATCGAAATGAGTTCAGTCATCTGTTTGAGTCTGCAGTTTTGTTCCGTTCCCATCCAATATTCTTGGAGGAATGTGATGGATTAAGATTGTTAAACTAGAGTAACTGGTCACTGACAGAATGGAACAAAATCCAGGAAGGGATTATGTTCTGTTTTTCATTTTTAGGTCAGGACAGATGTCTGACGGCATATTGGGTTTTGTTCAGTTCCTTTTGTCCTCTGTCCTTGAACCTAAGTGACATGTTATCTAGACCATTGAACTTGGGCACGCTGTCATTGCACACTTAGTTCCTTGCCTATGTTATCTAGACCAAGGTGTCTTCAAAGGAGAAGATCTTTAATGACTCAGCTAGGGAAAGAAAATGCTGTGTTGGTCGTTTGGTTCTTTGTTAGGGGGTGTGGTGAGAAGCCTACACTTGAGATTATGAAAGAAGGGGATGTTTAGACCTGCATGATCTTTTCTGTCACATTTAATGTTGATCTCACACTTGCCAACCTTTTGAGCCTATTTTTGTTCAGTAATATTTACAGGATTCTATCAATTCTTCAAGGGTTGTGCAGAGAGCCTTTGGTATTAAATTCAGTGGATTCTTTGATTCTATAAGGGAGTGCATAAAAGCCATGAGTAACTTTGAAGCTATTTTACTTGCGTTAACTTCTCTTTACTAAATGATGGTTCTAATTGGAATGTACTTGTGCACATAGCTTTCTTGATCTTTAAGGATCCACATCTTCTACCTTGCTGCTTGCCCTCTCCAATTTGAAACACACCTCTGCCATTGATGAAGATGTTTCTTGGTTGGGATTAAGGGTGATTCACGTGTAGCAATATGAGTCCCCTGTGTTTTAAAGTCAACTATTATCTTGCAGAACTAAAGGAACATTAGTGAAGACACAAAAAGTTTTTTCTATCTGGCAGTGAAGAAATGGCAGTATACCTCATCCGTCAGGGCCACCCACCTCAGCTTTGAGAAGTTCCACATTTTTCTGAAATTTTATTGGTGCTTTGTTAAGTTGATGAATTTGGCATCAAGATCCACTTCAATGAGGGAAAGTATAAACTGGCCCTAATTGAATGGCCCTAATTGAATGGCCCTAATTCTTGCCAGGGTGATTTCTTGGGGTAGGGCTGAGAAATTGTTGAAAAGTATGGCCTCGGTTTGAATCCATTCATTTCTTTCGGCGATTTTTTTGTGTTCTGAGCAAATAGGCTGATTTAGGTAGTAATTTTTTCCTTAAATAGTTTGACTTCTGAGGTTAGTTATGTCACGTGAGTTTTAATCATGTGACGGTTGCCTTTCTTTTTATGTGCCTCACATGTGCGGTAGATCTCTTTAGATATTCTCTATGTGAATCAGGGTTATTCATGACTTGGACCGGGAAAATTTCCTTTCTGGGCTTGGGCCTTTTTATTTAATGGAAAAACTCTTGTTTTGCTTGTAGATACATGTGTTCACTCAGATCTCGTCAAATTTCAGATGTGGTTGCATGAACTTTTATGCAATGTTTCATTTGTTCCATATGCAATGGCTTTTAATGAAGAAAAATGTATTATTTTTAAATATTTCACATGTGTATGAGAATTAATTTTTATAGTCTCTCGAAAAAACGAATTTGTTTTTATACTATGACGACTCTTTACAGCCGCCAAACTGGTGCATTGAATCGCATTATAGATCGTGGTAGCCGTGGGATTAGTTTTGTTCTTTCAGCTCTTGTTTTCACAACACTTCCCACTCTTTTGGAGGTAAATTTCTACATTTCCTGTTATGTTTCATTTGTTCGCATTTTTCTCTCCAATATTGTTGTTTATTAATTTTTCTAATAAAGTAGTTAACATAATTTGCTTTTACTTACATCAAATTCAATCTTTTTCGACACACATGTCTTTCTATTGCGACTTTCAAAATTTTCAAATGGCATCGGATAAAAAATACTAATCTCTCTTTTCTTTATGTTTTTCTTTGTATTTATGCTTATATATATTGCGGTTAAGTGATGTGATTGGCCTTACCAATTTTGTGCATTATATTGAAACCTGTTTTAGCAGTTTTTTAGTGAAAAAATATCGAATGTCTTTCTTAGAAACCCTGGGAAAGATGTCAATGTGTCTCGAGAAAGCTGGGAGAGAGACATAGTGATACAAACATTTATGTAAGTTAGTACCGGGGAAGGGGGATAGAGGGGAAGGGTAGATGTTTGTGGGGTTGGAGAGTCGAACATGAGTGATAGGAGGAGAGTTAGCTTTCTCCACTTGTAACTCTGGGTGGTTACTGCTTTGTCGGCTGACCACCTTACATAGCTTTTCAAGAAAAAAGGAGAGGTCAAATGAAGGAGTCAGGGATCGATCAGGGATGAGCCATCTGAATATACAATGAAGAAGAGATGGTCGCATGTGATAAGGATCATTGAGAGAGAGGCGGGACGTAGACATTGAGGGGAGGAGAGACAAGGGACTTCAAATTCATTCTTCTCTGGTACTCTCCTAGAGGGAGGGCTGCCCTATTTAAAAGGATTACATAAGGGCTAGATATCCAAAATGCCCCTGGTGGGATGACATGGCAAAATTAACCATATATAGGATAGGGACCTATCTTTTGGAGGTGTGTCGGACAGTGTCCGCATTATTATTTATTATTTTTTGCAAGCAGTACGTTATTACTCCCACCAGGTCCCATATTTGCAAAAGATTAGGTTGCCAAGGAGTGGTGCAATCTAGAATACGAGCTTAGATCAATGTTTGAGACTGGGCCATTACAAGTTATTTTAAAGTGGAATGTTGGGTCAGTTTGGCCATCCTTCACTCCTCTCTTCATGAGGCACCCCTTGGCTTGTAAAGAATGCACCTGACATCTGTTCATCTCCCACATCTGGAAATCTGAGCTATGTTTTCCACCTTAAGGTGTTACTGTGAGAGTTGATAACTTTTATTCTGTACTAACCAGTTTGCTTTGCTGAGATATGATAACTATATTCTCAGTACTTTCCCAGTTTGTTGTACTTGCTTGATATGAATCAGGACAAGTGTCAAACCAGTTTATTATGCCTAAATGTTCTAAAATTAGTGCAGCTAAACAGTTTACTAATTTGAAATATATGACCATTAGATCAATACTAAGTCTGTATATCTATGAAAATTGCTTAATAATGTGGAAACAGTATCCTTAAATAATGCACCAGGTCAACTTTTCAAACAGAGCCGATTACCAGGGTATTGTATCCAAACGTGGCTAGGATTGTCATATGAGCCTCAATTCATTAGATTCTAGTGAAAGCCCCAAGGGCATACATCCGTTTCTTGAGTTTTTCAGGAATGCAATTAGTTTTAATGGTGAAGAGTGCAGGGAAATAAGATAGGCTGGGCATCCGTTTCTTGAGTTTTAATTGTTCCAGCCAAATTAAGTGGGAAGAGATGCATTCAGCTAGGTAAGCATGCAAATCACAGCTCTTTTTTCATAACTGCATAAGCAGGAAGATAAGTTTCCACTGGTTCATGTACAAATCAACACTGTCATAGGAAGCCGAATTCAAAAACAAATAGTTTTTGATCAGGAATTGCTCTCATCACCAGGAGCTACATAAGACAGCAGACATTAAATAGGTGATTAGGTGATTAGCGGGTGAGTTGGTAGAATTTGAAGAGGGTACTGTAGGTATTTCTTTGAATTTGGACTCAAATAATGTTGGCATTGTATTAATGGGGGATGGTTTGCTGATACAAGAGGGCAGTTCTCTAAAAGCAACAGGAAGAATTGCTCAAATAGCCATAAGTGATGGTTATATGGGTTGTTCTGAATGCTCTAGCAAAACCGATTGATGAAAGGGGGAAATTGCAGCTTCTGAATCTCGTTTAATTCATTCTCTCCTACTGTCAGTTACTTATTCGGTGCGGCGCTATATCACAATTCATTCTCGGAGCTGTCCGAGCGAGAGGTCAGACCAATGGCCAAGACATAACAGCTGCTCTATGTTTCATTTGCAGCTGTTAACCAATGAAGATTGTCACTTCTCCACTAACCACTCATGCTCGGAGCATTTAGGAAATGAAGAGAGCATGCAGTCTGACATCCCTCTCTTGACAGCATCAGCTCAAAATTTTGAAAAATGAAGTTTTTAAGTACCTTTGCTGTGAGTTGAATCTATTGTCTGAAATGATCATTTTATGTTTTTTTTTGCTTTTTTTATCTTCGGACTACTATCTCCAAGCAGGAAGTGTGATATCTCATCCACCAGCATGAGGACATGTCAAGAGTTGGGATAGGAACCTTGATGTAGGTTTGTATTGAGAAAGGAAACTAGAGGAGATGCGAGGTAGATGTGCCCGGGGTCGGAGAGTAGAACGGGAATTGTCAGAAGTGTCAAACAGAGAAGGCATGGATTGACCATGGATGAGCCAGCTGAAGATGCAGTGAGGGGTTGACAATCGTGGGGGCAGGGATTTTCGGAGACTAGAAGAGAACCGATCAGCAGGGGTAGGGAATGTATTGCAGGGGAGCCAGCTGGAGGTCTGGTGAGACAATCACAGGGGTAGGGGATTGGTGGACAGTCAAGGAGATGGGACCGAGTCGGGGAGGATCTAGGTAGTGAGCCAAGAGGCCAATCTTATGTTAATTCTTTACTGCCCTTCTCAAGGGAGGGCTACACATATTTATAGAGAAAGGAAGCATCTATCCTAAACATTAAATGGCTCAAGTGCCCCTACTGGGCTGAAATGCTGACGATACGCTTGGGGGTGTAGGATTGTATCAGAAGTGTGATTTCTCATCCACCAGCATGAGGAGATGTCAAGAGTTGGGAAAGTTCATTTACAATCATGCGAAGCGTCTTTAAATTACTATGCAATATCCTGTTTATATCTTCCAGGCGTGCAAAGAATATCATCATATCCTACTCTAAAGCGCAGTCTTGGCTGGTAGGGTCCTCCTTGGTGCCCTATCAAGCTAAACTGTGTAGTTCTCTCCCTACCATTTTCTTTTCTTTATCTGACCAAACAGAAAAGATCTACCCAGTTCCTGGTAAGCATTCAAAACAGACTTTGAATGCAATGCCGTGTGCTTACTTTGGACAAACCCTGAATAACCAAAACAAATAAAATCATCATATTCTGGGAATTGATGCCACTGTTGATTACAGATAAAAATGACCACACTACCTGCTTGAGATGGTATGTATAATTCTTACCGATCAATGTAACCTGGATTTCTTTGCTTTTATAGTCCCATTTGTTCTCCAAAGGAATGAATTCCTGAATGGAGTTATGGTTCCTTTCGTACTTATGGCCGCTGCTCGCTATGTTCAGTAGAAATTTAAGTCTGAAATATGAAGAACTTCATTCTCCCATGACCTACCTAAACATACTTTTTCTACTCTTCCAATATTTCGTTTTCCAGATTTCTATGGTCTCAGGGATCCTGGCATACAAATTTGGAGCTTCGTTTGCATTCATTACAACCATGGCTGTATCAGCATATGTGGCTTTTACCCTGATTGTCACACAGGTAGTTATATTTCTAGTCTCCCATCGATTTACACAATTTTATTTCTGGTCTTAATATGTTGTGTCCTGCAATCTTCTTTTTTTCAACAGTGGCGGACTAGATTTAGACAGGTCATGAACAAGGCAGACAATGATTCAAGTTCGAGAGCTCTTGATTCACTGTTAAACTACGAGGTCATCTTTAGTGGATTTCATTTAATATTATTTCTAAGTCAATATTATTTCTATCTGATAGTTCAAAAAAAATATTATTTCTATCTGACTTTCATCTGGTTGTCATTTAACACCTTTACATCCAGACTGTCAAGTACTTTAACAATGAATCGTTCGAAGCAGCAAAGTATGATGACTGTTTGAAGAGTATGTGTCTATAGATACTTTATCCTTGTTGCACAACCAGATAGTGCAAACGTTTTTATCACCTCGCTTTTGTGGCCTTATTTTCAGATTACGAAGACGCATACCTGAAGACACAAAACAGCCTTGGTTTTCTGAATTTTGGACAGAACACAATATTTAGTACAGCCTTGTCCGCAAGCATGGTTCTGTGTTCTTATGGTATCATGGGGGGGAAATTGAGTGTTGGTGATCTGGTAACATTTCACACTTTGCCTTGTGTTTTCTGGTTCATTTGGTATCTACTTTTTGGTTTGAAATATGATATGCCGAATGAATGTCTGGCTCTTCTTGTATGGGTTTATCTTTATTTTTATGTGACCCTCTCTTTATTACTATTATTTATGTTTACCCTTGGACATTTTATGGTGGAGGGAGGGATGGAGGCACATAAACTAAATTATAAACTAATGAGTATGCATGTAAGTGAAAAGAAGAAAACAGTTTGGATGGTTGGAGATGCTCCTGTAAGGTTTTACAAGGAGGGTCACTGACTCGATGGGTGATCGTCCCTTTTAATGTTAAAAAAAGGAAGTCAAAATGGGGTATGTTCTTTCATGCCAAGCTTGGTGAAGAGTTTGATAAACATGGCCTTAGGCTGGCCTTTGGAGAAAATAGCACATTCCTTCTCGGACCAGAAATATGGTGAGTAGATCAAATCAGCCTCCAATTTTTCTCTAATGAAGTGAGATTCAAATTTTATTTGCTATGTAGAGTTGTGTTAAATGGCATTTCAAGCGATGTTTATGTCTTACATGTCACTGCAGGGTAACTCAATCAACTTATTGAATTCAATAGGCTTATTGATACCCTAGGGTCCAAAATTCAGCTTCAGGAATGGAATGGCTGATCTATGCCAATTGCTGGGGCACCTGCCATGAAATCCACACTATTGTGCTGTGCCAGCTTATTTGGCCATACTAAATTTGATATTGAACTGTACTGGACTATCCATTGGTTGGAAGTCTAAGAAACCAGTGCCAATCTTAAGTTTCAGAAAATATTTCTGTTGCGATAGAAAAATACCGTCATATGATTGTGCAACTTCAATTCTTGAAGAATACCTAAGTTTGTCCTGAAAATTCAATGTCAAATAAGCTTGAAATATTTTCTCCAAAATTCTATTTAACTACCAGTTATTTTCTCCAAAGTTTTTCCTGAAGATCAGAGTTCTATTTAACTACCAGTTATAATTTTTTTTGATGAAAAGAGGGAGGATCGCCCAAAGCCAGTGATCAACCAAAATTTAATAATATCTATGATCGTGAAAACTACATGACAGACCAGACCGGTTCTCTTTCTGTCCTTCGCTCCCTGCTTAACCAGGAGGAGATAAAACTCTCCACATTATGCATTCCAGTATCTGTTAAGGATTAGGAACTTTGTTCCGTTCTGTTCAGTTATTCACTTCCTTTCCATTCTAAACATTATTTAGTACCGTTACACAGACTGTTGTGATATCTTATTGGGCTCTGACGGACCAAATAAGGTAAGTTAAATAGAGATGTAATGCCGTAAAAGGGTTCAGGGGAGTTTTTCCCTTTCAGAAACCATGAGTGTGTATTTCTTCCTCTCTTCTCTCTTCTTCTCCTCTCGACATCTCTCTTGACCTGCATACCTGATCCTTCGCTGCCTAATCGGAGCTTCTGCTGCATCTCTATGATTGTTGACCCTTAGTATTGCCTGAGAGAACGACGCCTGCTGCATCTTCATCTCTACCTACATTCTCTACATTCCTTACAGTATCCATTGAAACAACCCTTCCCTTTAACACAATCTCGTTGCGGTGCAGTCATTTGGCTCGGAGCAGCACGAGGAGCCTTCCCCACCCCGAACATCCTCCGCATGCACCCCCTGGATAGAGCCTCAGCATGCCTTGTCAGATGCCACATCCGCCTCGGGCTGCTTTTGCGAGCTCCAAATTGCCCTGGCGAACAAACAGGCAAAGAGAAGATGAGGGCAATCTTCCTCGCCTTTTGTACACATGGGCCACTATGCCGATGTGGCTGGGAGAATGCGTTTCCGGAGACTCGTCTCCTAAGAAACAGTCGTTAAAAAATTCTCATTTTTTAATGGAACTTTCTGCGTCCATAACGGTCTACATGTTAGAGTGATTGACCCTTCTATTTGATCCTCTCTGATCTTCTTTTATTCTTCCGTACTTGGAGAAGATGGGCCCATCCACACCCAGCTTTGCTGTGTCCCACTTGTGGGCCGCAAATATAAGATAGCCTGCTGCAGGTTCAGTAATTATTCCACCCTCTGATCAGACAGAGCACCCTCCAAAATCGAATTACATATGTCGCCCCATCAGTCTGAAACCTGCGCTTGGGGGTTCTGTGACAATGGGAATTGGTGGGGGGAAAGCCTCTTGCGGAATAAAGCTCTCCTAGATCGTCTTTAAAAAAACCTTTAAGTTTTTGGAAAATCAAGCCGGGCCAAAAAATGGATTCCCCTTTGATTGGGGTCAGCTGTTGCTTTGAATTCATCCCTGTATCGTGATTGTCTCTCAAGACATTCATAGCCATGTCTTCTTCTGGTCCCACAAAACTGCCCTCCCATTTTGTCAACAATACCATGTTCATATCTTGTGGGTGTAGGACCCCAGTCCCCCTTGCTCCACTGGTTGACAAACGACCTCTCATGATACCATAGAAGATTCACTTCCATTCCCTAGCTAAGGGCCTTTCCAGGAAAAAAGCCTCATAAAGGATTCCAGTCATCATCTGGCCCCCTTTGGGAGCTTGAAAACCGAAAGATAAACTGTAGGCACTGTGGAGAGTACCAATTGCAGCAATACCAGTCTGCCTGCTCCTGACAGAACATGGCTCTGCTAGCCCTCCAGTCTCCTCTCCATTTTCTCGATCTCTGGTGCCCAGTCTGTGCTGGACAACCACCCCTTTGTTGCAGGCAATCCCAGCTTGCTCTTGGGCATTGTCCCAACGAGCATCCCCAACACCCCATAGCATTGTACCTCTTCCTTATGCGATAGGCCAAACCCCTCACAAGCAGATGTGGTTTGACTGATCTGCAAGCCCGAGAAATCTGCAAGTAGGTTTGAGAATGTTGAAAGATTTTGAGGTTCCTCTGCTGAGCCTTCCGTGAAGAAGGTGGTGTTGTCTGCATATTGGAGTAGCGAAAGTCCCTCAGATAGCTCTCTGTCTGAAAGCCCTTTGACATGCCGTTTGCTCATACGTTGACAGTACACGTGGCCTTGGCATCCATTACTAGGACGAATAATAACTGTGCCGAGGTGCATCCCTGCCTGAGTCCCCTTTGGGGATGGATTCATCCCCCTCTGGTCTGCCATTCACTAACACCAAAAACAAGTGGGAGGTCACACATCTCCTAATCCATTTCACCCTCTCTATTGTGAAGCCTCTCTTTATCATCAATAGCACGAAGTCCCATTCAAGAGAGTCTTGTGCCTTAGCAAAGTCAACTTTCCAAACGAAATCTTTCATCCCCTTTCTCTGCCAAGGCACTATGATTTCCTGCACACAAGCAAGAGAGGACTTGGATGATCATGCTTAAGAAAGATAAACTTCATCTCAATCTAAGGACTCAAACAATGGTGGGAAACATAGAAATCACATCCTCAAACTCATGATAGCAAACCAGGAAAATGTTGGTGCACAGGCTATGGGATGGGCTATTGCTGACAAATTTTTTCTCCAAAAAAAGGAAGACGAACGAGTGGAAATGGAGTGCTAGGGGGCAATGATGGTAAGTCCAGAGCACCAAGCAGAAATGGTCAGATCTTTCTCAGAGGTCTAGTTTGCACTCATGGAACAAAACGCCAAGGGGACCCAGGCCCAAATGGCATTCGAGTATTCTTTTATAGCGAGTTTTGGGAGCTGGTTGGGCCTGATGTGATGCTCGCGTTCTAATTCTGTCATGGACAGGGTATAAAGGAGAAGATCAATAAATCACATCTCTTCCTTCTGCCGAAATGCCGAGGAGCAGCTAGAATTGAGGACCACTGATCCATTTCATTGTCCAGTTCAATTTACCTTCTATCTGCCGAGGTGTTGGCGAACAGGCTAAGAGATGCGATCGGAGAACAGGATAATGCCATATTTGAATCTTGCATTTTCAATACTCCTAGCCCCCTAATGAACTGGTTTCCACACTATGTTTCATGATAGGAGGGCCATTCTCACCCTATCGTACGACTCTGAGCTTTTCCTTAGGACTATTCTCATCATACCCTCCACACGCTGGGCAACCACCCTCACCCCCCCTCCCCCCCCCAAAATCAATTGCAGATCCACCCATGGCTTCCTCTTCTCGTGATTACCCAAAGCTGAAAAAGGTTGTCTTGGCACGGGTAATGTGTAATCCCGAACATTTGGCAAACAAGTCCAGCAGTCTGATTAGATTCTTGGGTCTCCTCTGCACCCTAAATGAAAAATGAGGTATCATCTGCATATTGTAGTAGAGGGATAATGGCTGGGAAGCTAGGTGGCCGAAATCCCTTAAACAGGTCATTGGAGCAAGCCTCTGTTGTACTTTAGGCGAAGCAAGAAACAACCTGTTGTCTCTCGCTCTAGTGCTGAAGCCGAGTTTCGTGCTCTGGCACAAGGCACATGCGAGGCATTATGGATCACCAATCTTCTCAGAGAGTTGAAGCTGTCATGTGATCAACCTACTCAACTATTTTGTGATAACAAGTCGGCTATCAGCATTGCCCATGATCCGGTACAACATGATCGTACTAAACATGTCGAAGTGGATCGACACTTCATCAAAGAGAAGCTCGAGTCCCGACAATTTTACATATCACATGTTCCCTCTGTCCAGCAGTTGGCTGATATCTTTACCAAAGGCTTGTCTGCTCCGCGTTTCCAAGAATTGTGTGGCAAACTGGGCATGGATGATATCCACTCGCCAGTTTGAGGGGGACTGTTGAATATGTAGTTGGCTTTTCTTTTCTTCCTTTTCTTATTTCCTTTTGTACCCCTGCGTTCCTCTCTCGACCTCTTCTTCTCAATATGTACTCCTGGTAGTGAACAGGGAATACCTAATGAAGTTTCTTCTCAACCCATCTTCCTCTCTGGGTTTCTACAGCTGGTATTTAAACCATCTCAGTGAGTAACCTTGACTGGGACTTCCTGTGGGCATCTTTGTGGCATCGAGGCTTTCCAGCAGAATGTGTGAGGCTTTCCAAAAGTATTACATTCCACTCTTTTTCAATGCTAGTTAATGGGTGAAGCCTGCATCCCACTGCGGAAACCATCATGACTTGGAACCCTTCCGTAGTGGGATGCAGGCTTCAGAGGTTGTAGTACCTTTTCACCTCTAGTTATGATTTAGTAACCTTTACCGGCATGTCAGTAGTTTAAGTGAACACTAGAAAGAGCTCAATGAGCGCTTCACTATGTTGTTTGCTTTTTTCAACTGAAGTCGTGTAGCGCCAGTTGAGAGCTGATAGAGCAGTTAGATCGCTGAGCTCCGTTTTGAGTCTAAGTGAGCAAAGCCATCGCGCACTTAAAGGTACCCCAAGGTTCTGATTTCTCGGAACAGAAACTTTCTTATAGTTACAAAGTTCGGGTGGGTGACTTTTGAATTGACAGTAGTTATGAAAGGGGGAAATAGCTCAGTTGGTTAGACTGCTGGTCTGTCACACCAGAAGTTGCAGGTTCAAACCCTGTTTTCCTTGCCCAACCCATTTGGTCTTCACTGGAAGCTGCCCTTGCATTCATTACAAATGTCTTTCTCCCCACCCAGGTGAAATTGAAGACTGCTTATCCATCAACAATCCTTATGGACCAGTTTCAAGGGGATGGTAAGTGGCAATGTGTCCTCACTCTTATAATCCATGTTTGAAAGACTCTTTTCTCGATTGACATGGGTCAAGGACTTGAACTTATATTTGATATGAATCATATTAAAGTTCTAATATTTTTCCAAGCATCTTTCATGTTCCAGAGAAAAATAGGAGTCCTGGTGCAAAGCAGACATGTGACAATGAAATCACAGGAACAGAGAAGGAACAAGAACCAGGTGGCAGAAAATAATGAAACCACCTCAACAGGAGATCTCACAAAAGAATCCTGTTTTGGCAATACTTGTCTACCAGGAACCATAGGTTGGAATAGGCTTTTTTTCAGGTGACATTAATTGCAACGTAAGAAAATGAAGATGCTTTTTTGAATCAAAAGTTAGGAGTTAGATAAGCCTTTTGCAATGAGCTGCCAGGTTCTAGCAAAAATCTATAGTTAAAATATTAACAAATGCAAAAGAATAGATAACCTAGTTTTTAGATGTTTGAAATGAACGAATAAAATGAGTAATTGCTAACATGGTACCTTGCAGCTTGCAGGGCTATGTCTGGGTCTTCTTGCTCGGTTTTATTTTTAGCATTCTTAGAAGCCACCCTTGTTTATTTTCTGTCTTCATACTATTGGACATAATGTAAAGACATGGTATTTTGTCATATTTAAAGATATTTGAAGCACTTACAACATGACAGCATGTGTCGGACATCTGCAGGTCATGATAAATGGTCTGCTCTTTCAGCTTTCGTTGCCTCTCAATTTTCTAGGAAGTGTCTATCGTGAGACAAAGCAGAGTCTCATTGACATGAAGTCTATGTTTCTGTTGCTGGAGGTACTTTCTTTGTTCTCACTGGTTATAATCTATTACATTCGCTAATTTTTGAAATTCATGCATCCTGCCTTTTTATCCAAATCGTACGTGGTGCTGGGATGACGTAACTATACCATAGTCTGATTCTGACTGCATTTTGTTCATTTTTTTTGCCTTTGTGAGATGACATTATGGCAAAAGGCCTGGCAAATAGATTACGGGAGGTTATTGGAGATCTTGTCAGACCCTTTCAGTTTGCATGCATCCCAAACAAGCAGCTGGTACAGCAGTGGCTGCCAAGATGGGACTTGAAAGAGGTCACTAGATTGGATTTTGCTTCCAACGAGTCCTGCTGGGTCTCTCTTTGGGGAGGCGTGTGGAGTGGAGAAGGCTCCTTGTGGTGCTATGGATGATATGGCTGCACAGAAATGAGGTTGTGTTTTGGGAAGGGCTATGTCAACAGGCAGTGCCCTGCATGATGTGGATAGTTTCATTTCTTATTGGTTTAGGGTGGTCTGAGGGGTGGCAAGAGGAGCAATCTGGTCTTTCATGTATTTTAAGTTCACATATATCATAAGCTTCAGGTTTATCCCCAATATGGGGTGAGCTTCCCTATCTTCTTAAAAAAATACTTGTATTAAATTTTCTTGCTAGACCTTGTAAATTAGACATAGGGATACAAATCTTTTGCGTAGAATATAAGCTACAGGATGATTGTTATCCCCAAATCTTTTGCGTAGGTTTATCCCCAAGAATCTATTATGTACTCCAGGAGGTTTTAAATCCCAGTATACAGCACAATAAAGTTGACTACTAAAGATACCAGACTACTTCTATTTGAGATGGTTGTTCACAAGTCCAAAGATTATCGCTCATGTTGAAACTTTAATATCTGAGAATGGACTTCTAGTCAAGGTACGGTGCTTAAGGTGTTTGTTGCAAACAAGTTTCTCACACACCACAGAAATAAAACATCCCTATATTATCCATCAAAATACTTTGTCGATCCAGGAGAAGGGCTACAATTTTAGTTATACAAGAAGAAATGTGATATGATACCGGGCCGTTGTTACACCAGACGGGGGCCCGGTACGTCATCCAAGCCATTCTACCGGCCCAATTAGACCCAAATCGTTGGGCTTCCTCCCCGTATGTATATATACATACGGGAAAGAAAGAAGAGGCATCAAGAAATTCCATCGTAAGCCACTCTACCTTTCCTTGAATTCTCTCTTACTTCCTTCTCTCTGCCCTCTCTCGTTCTAACCCTACCTCCTCTTGTTTCCTGTCCTCTCACATCTCTCCCAGGCATCGCAGCTCTGTCCCGTGGAATCGAAGCTGTTGCTCCAAGGGAAGGCGATCAACCACGACAGAGTTGCGAGCTCTTTATCTCTCTCTCATCCCCTCTTTCAATCCTTTCATATCGAACAATTCCTGGAGACAGTTACAAATTCAAGAAGTGTCAAGAAACGTTCAAGATCATCTTTCATGTCGTTTAATTGCATAGATATGTTCAAGAACGTATCAAAATGGTACACCAAAGAATTCAGTCAGAAGTTTCATGGAAAGGTATCTCAGGTAGGACAAATGGAAATGACTGTCTGGGATGTAGAGAGATACATAGCGCTATTACTAGCAGTGAAGCTTCATGGAATGCGATGGCAGAGCATTTTCATGCATTTTCTGGGCGTGGGGACAAGGCAAGTGGAAATAGAGTGGCAAAGGGCCCAAAAAAGTCACAATGGAACAACGGGTTGAGTTGGTTAGGCCCTTCACAACGGGTGGACGAAGTCATGGATGCAATTAAGGAGCTGAATGAGGAAGGCACACTGGGGCCTGATGGTTTCCCAGTTTTCTTCTGGGGCCTTGTGGGAATTGGTTAAAGTCGAGGTTGTGGACATGCTGGAGGAGTTTTGGGCAAGGAAATTATGGGTTGGAGAGACTTAACAGGTCACCTAAGCTGAAATGTCCAGGAATAGTCAACATTGGTTCAGGAGGTGATTAGTGATCTCATTGTCCCGTTTCAATCAGCTTTCATACCAGGCCGACAGCTACGTGAAGGAGCAGCAGTGACAGGTGAAATCCTAGCGGCTTGGTGGAGAAATTTCCGGTGTAAAGTTGATTTCGCGAAAGCCTATGACTCTATTGATGGGGAATTTCTGTTGGCCTCTATGAGGAAGAGAGGATTTCCTACTGAGTGGGTGCAATGGATCTGAAAATGCGTTACATCCCATTCATTCCCAGTACTGGTAAATGGAAGACTGGAAGGTGCTTAGATCCACCCACCGGGGGAGGGGGTCCGGCAAGGATGCCCTTTGGCACCGCTATTTTTTGTCTTAGCAGTGGATGCATTGGCAGTATGTACAACCAGTGTTTGCTCCCAGGGCTTGCTATAAAGATTTCATACTGCGAGCTCGCAACGGGCATTCAGCTTCTGTGATATGCTGATGACACAACTTTCTTCATGTAGGGCTCTGTTGAAGAAGCTAAAAACCTAATTGTTTTGCTAAACCTGTTCGCTGATTTCCCAGGGTTACAAATCAACCGTGAAAAATCCTCCTTTCTTGACTTTGGACTATCATAAGTGGAAAAGGCACAATGTGCAGGAGCTCTAGGGACGCCCATTGGGACACTGCCCATGTGGTACATAGGTTTACCACTGTCAAGGGGAAGGCTTTTGTGCACAGATCGGAATTCGATGATTGAAAAGATGGAGAGGAGATTGGAAGGATGACAGAGCTGGATGTTGTTGAGAGGCGGATGGTTAGTGAAGAAGCCCCAAGGAGAGAGAATAGGTCAAAAAAACTTAAACTCATACACCTAAGGGTTCTCGTCGATGAAATATATATAGAGAAAGACAAGAGAGAGAGAGAGAGAGAGGAAGAGTAATGGCCCATATAACTAGGCCCATTAAATAAAAATAAAGCCTATTCACCAGTCCCCCTCAAACTGGTGAGTGGATATTATCCATTCCTAGTTTGCCACACAATTCTTGAAAACGCGGGGCAGACATGCCTTTGGTGAAAATATCAGCTCGTTGATGGGCGGATGGGACGTATGGAATGCAGAAGCGTCCCGACTCCAGCTTCTTTTTTATGAAGTGACAATCAATTTCAACATGTTTAGTACGGTCGTGTTGCACTGGATCATGAGCATGCTGATAGCCGACTTATTATCACAAAAGATTTGAGTAGGTTGATCACACGACAGCTTCAGCTCTCCAAGGAGATTGGTGAGCCATAATGCCTCGCAGAGACCTTGTGCCAGGGCACGAAACTCTGCTTCAGCAATGGATCGAGAGACGACAGGTTGCTTCTTACTGCGCCATGTAAAAATATTGCCACCAAGAAAGGTACAGTAACCCGTTGTTGAGTGACGATCAACATGAGAGCCAACATAATCAGCATCTGTATAGACGTCCAACTGGAGACCACCTTTACGCTTGAATTGAAGACCGAGGCCAATAGTACCTTTGCGATAGAGGAGTATGCGGTTGACTACATGCATATGACACGCCTACGGAAAATGCATAAATTGACTTAACACGCCCACGGCATAAGCGATGTCAGGGCAAGTGTGAGTGAGATATATCAGCTTACCAACCAATCTTTGGTACCTTCCTTGATTGACCGCCTCCTCATGCTCCGCCAAAGATAGCCGGTGACTGACTTCGATGTGAGTGGTAAGGGGTTGTGAGTCCTCCTTTCCAAGCCCTTGAAGAAGGTCAGTAATATATTTCCGGTGGTAAAGGAAAATGCCAGTCGCATACTATGCCACCTCAATGCCAAGGAAGTATCAGAGGGGACCAAGATGTTTGATGTCAAATTCACCCACAAGGTGACTCACCAACTGAGCCGCCACATGTGAGTCATTCTCCGTAATGATAATGTTATCCACGTACACAAGTAGTGTGACTCCCCTGGACGAGGAATGATGATAGAAAAGGGTATGGTCACCATTGCTCTGAGAATATCCGAAGAATTTCATCAAGTGCGTAAAGCGACCAAACCAAGCCCGCGGAGACTGCTTCAAGCCATAGAGGGCCTCCTTGAGACGACATACCAAGGGGGACGCTGATGAAGGAGCTGCATAGCCGGGAGGCAAGGCCATATAAACCTCTTCATGGAGAAAGGCATTCTTGACGTCAAACTGCTGAAGAGGCCAATCATGATGAGCCGCAAGTGCAATAAGGAGACGAACGGTGTTCATCTTAGCAACTGGAGCAAACGTCTCCAGATAATCAATACCAAACTGCTGTGTATAGCCTTTAGCCACAAGACGGGTCTTATACCGTCCGAGAGAGTCATCACACTGGTTCGTGACGGTATAGACCAATCGATAGCCAATCAAGTGCTTGGCCGAAGGTAAAGGAACAAGATCCCAACTCCAGTTTTTTTTTAAGGCAGCCAATTCCTCTTCCATAGCATGACGCCCCTCAGGGAAAGCCAACGCTGCATCCACAGTCATCAGAATGGCAATGGAATCAAGACGTGTGAGAAGGGCTCGATAAGACGGTGAGAGGCGATTGGGGGAAATATAATGGGCCAAAGGGTACAGTGGGGTGGAGGTGCAGAAGTGAGGTGCTTTTGGGAGGGCAATGGGAAGGTTATCGCACGATGGAGGAGGGCTCGGGGCATCAGGTGGTGGGGCAGGTGGAGAGACAATGGGAAGATCATCGCAAGAGGAAGGAGGGCTCGGTGCATCGGTTAGTGGTGCAGGTGGCGGGGCAGAGACAGTCAAGTGATGACACAAGCGGCAGGGCAGAGACAGTCAAGCGATGACGCAGGTGGCGATGGTACGCGGTCCCATCAAATTTCTGCGGAGGAGCCGTGGTTGGGAGAACTGATGGAGGGGTAGCACGTAGAGGATGCAAGGAGGGATGTGTAAGCGGAACAAGGAAATCGAGGGACTCATCACATGAAAGAGTAGCGGAAGGAGAGGACGACGAGCAAGAAAGGTAGAATGGGGCCCATTAGCAACTGGTAGCCCAACAAAGGGATTCTTCTAGAAACTGACAGGATTTGTGAAAATGCACCTAGAGCCCCACAATATCCTTCGACAGATTTTTCTCTAACAGGATCCAGTAACAGATTTTTCTCTGACAGAATCTTCCGACAGATTTTTGCAAACATGATCCACTGACAGATTCTTCTCTTACAGAATCCTCTGACGGATTTTCTTCTGCCACAATCTGCAGAATATCGTTGCTCCATCTTGGCAAAGCTACCCGATCTTCTGTTTTGTCCTATCAGGACCTTCTTGAACCACACAAATATCTCGTGACAGCTTCTACAGGCCCAGAATCTGCTGAATATCTCTGCTTAGTCTAGTCAGGCTGCTGATCTTCTGTTTTAGCTTGTCTGATTTGTTATGTTTTGGATTGCCCTTTCATGGGTACTGACATTATGGACGACCCTGCGCTTGTGGTGGCCTATATAGGGCCCCCTGTACCCTTGAAGGATCATTATTGAGGTATATTTTTGTTTTGTTGAAACTCTTGTTTCTCCCCTTTGAGTTTTCTCTTTGTTAGAGAGTGCCTCTGTACCTGTGGATTCAAGCACAACCTCTTGTGGTCTCTAAGATTGGAGAAG
Organism: Wolffia australiana; assembly: GCF_029677425.1. Classification (NCBI taxonomy): domain Eukaryota; kingdom Viridiplantae; phylum Streptophyta; class Magnoliopsida; order Alismatales; family Araceae; genus Wolffia; species Wolffia australiana. Next base: position 8,549,361 of record NC_135851.1, on the reverse strand, counting down.
CTAGTTTTCTGCATTCAGCTTGGCTGCTTCAAGTAGAGCAAGACTTGTGGATTAAAGTCTTGTTCCTACACTGTTCGTGTACTAAGGCTGTGTCACATGGTCTATCTTTAAATGCACGCCTGGGCCAAAATTTTTTCTCTTTCTGTTGAGCTGAAGGTGCACCAGAATTTGGACATTCATTTGACTTCTCAATCATCGATGAATTATCCTGCAATGAAACACACCAGAAGAATGGGTTAGCTAAACGTAAAATTAGTTATGTTTTGAGAATAACTAGAACTATGCTCTTGCACAGGAATGTTCACAATGCATTTATGGGGGTAGCTGTTCTTACCAGTGTGCATCTCACTGATAGGATACATTTAGGAGCTTGGGACTTGTAAGTGTGCTGGATATTTTATCGAAGCACTTCCCTTGTGTAAAATTGAGGACTGACTTCTTCCAGGATATTTGGATGTGTCCACTAACTGTCTGCCTCTGTGGTCAATTTAATGTATTTTGTGGGCTATTCATCCACCCAGAAGGGATAAATGTGCTATCATCCCATGTCCAGACGGTTTTTGTCTCTGCCGGTGTGAATTCTGACGAGGCAGTAGGATTCTGTGGAGGTAACACTCACAGGCCAAATCAGAACAGCCCTATGGCAATTACATGAGTATGATGTATCTATCTGGTGGAGAAGAGACAGCTGAAGGAATGACTAAACTTTCTGGGAGTACAGAAAAGGTAGTGCCAGATCATGTCCAGATCCATATTACTAGATGAAGAAACTGACGTTGTTAACACAGATCCTAGAGCTGGGAAGGAGGAAAATGAGGATGGACAGTCCTATTGGCTTGCATTGCATAAGGTCATCCAGATCTGTACCAAGAAACCGCTATACTCAATTTCTGACTTCATATCGTAAGGAAGACTGCGTCAGATGTTCGAGACATTTCTTATCAATGTGGGGATTGTTGCAGTCTGGCTGCCCAGTAGAAAAGGCATTGGCCCGTAAACAGAGTCAAGCAATACTGAGAAATTGATGGGCCAAGAGAAATATGAGGCATTGGACTTGGCTTAACTACCTCCTAAATAAAAGGTTGCAGTATGTAAGTGGGTATGTGATCCTAAATATAAGACTGATGGAATCTGATAAAGATATATAAAGACAAGTCAGTCTCTAGAGGATTTACTCAATCAGCATGTGTCCTACTTTTTTTTTTTCAGCTGCCTGATTTGTCAATTGTGCAAGCCTTTTTCCTTGGTTATGGTCATATATGAACACAAATCTAAAGCTCAATTTTTCATATACGGGTAATTATATACCATGCAGAAGAGTCTTGTTTGAGGTGGCAGACTATTCAAAATCTTCATTGGCATAACTTTGAAAGATATTTGACAATCATCACAGGTGTTTGAACTGTGTTCAAAAGCTTGCATACATTGATGACATGCATTTGTGTTTTTCGATCAGATCATATTGATTTTTCTGTCTTGTTTGTTGGTATTTTTGTTGCAGGAGAAGCCTGATATCAGGGACAGGGACGATGCAAAACCTCTGGAGATCCGTGGAGGAACCATTGAGTTTGAGGATGTGCACTTTGGGTATTGTATATCTCTCTTTCTCTTCGTATTTCTTGCTGAAGCTGTTAAATTAATTTAAATGCGATGAAGTACAAGAGCATTGACACCAGAGGGATGTGGGAAAAGGGAAATCATAAGGTATCTAAATGCATGAGAAGGAGGTGGATGTCTGATGTAATATACCCTTATTCTCCATTGTCACTCGGTCAAATCTCGAGCTAGGACTCTTTGCTCGGAATTGACGTGTGCCGGCCTCAGTGCTTGGGCAGAACTGTGAGCAGCCTTGATCTCTTGCAGCGGAAGCTCTTGGGATTGCTTAAGATTGCATAGAAGGGGTTAGGGGAGATGGTGGTGCTAGGCACTGTCAGTGAACAGGGTCATTGCATTGATATCATCAGGAATACATCGTAGATTACATGGGGGAAGACGAGGGGTGTTACAAGGAACAAGACGAGGCGCCTTGCGCCGAGGTAATGTCGCCACACCGCCTCAGGGCCGCTGCTCCGTGCGCGAGCACCCGCTCTGCCGCTACACAAGCGCGCCCGCGGGCCTGGCGATCACACACGCCACTCCTGCCTTGACGATCACACACCCCACCGGCACCCATGTCGACGCTCTAGCGCACAATCTGCGCGACGCTGCATTCGACGCCCCCGAGCTGGGCGCTACGCGCCCAGCACTATCTGCAGGAGCGCTATGCGCCCGCTGTGCCGTCTCGGCGCTCTTTGTGCGCCACATGCCTTAGTCTCCTGGCGGGATGTCTCACTATCGCGCGCCCCGCACACGCAATGCGCGCACCACCCGTGCGGCCGCCGCGCGGTACCCCGCGCGACTCCGCTCGCTGCAACCGCGGCATGCCGCCCGGCCTGCGCGTCCCGCACTCAGCGCAGCGCCGGCGCTGGCAGGTAGCGTTGGCGCCAGCGCGCTTGCGCGCACGCGCGCCTGTGCCGTTCAGCCCGCGCGCCCAGCACGCGCGGACCTTACCTGATCCGCCCCGCCTTGGGCGTGGACGGGCACATGCGCAGTCTGTCGTGAATCACCACCGACAGTGGCATTGGCCTAATAGATCAGGTACTGGGCATCGCTACCCATTTGACTCAGTACTCAAGACTTCATGAGTCGAATACGCGAACAAACCCTCCCAATAAGCATGCAGGCCTCTGGGCAAGGAATGCCGCCTAGTTAGGGGCCTAACATCCATGCAGAGATCACTAGATACCTGATGCTCGCTGTTGAATGTCTACGTTCCCTTAATTTTTTTTTCAAAAAAAACTATCCCTTAGAATCTTGATTCTGTGTGATGGGAGATATATACCCTTATGTCAGTCCCTTTAGTAATTACATGGATCTACTATTAAGTGGGTGAAGCCCATTAACTGTTGTCACCCATCTTTGAACAGGTATTATGATTTATGGAAAAATAAGTTTTTTTTCATTTTGAAACCCTAAGGGTGCCATCAACTTTGTCCAACAATTCTGTCTACAGTTTTTTTCTTTTACTTTTTGTTTCCTTAATTTTCATTTTGAAAATTTATAATCTCCATAAAAGATATACTGGCCCCATGTGTTACCATATGGGATCTCTATCCATATGGATTATCTATCAGTAGAGCCCTAAAAGACTTATGTCAATGTGCTATTTTCTTTCAATCTTCTTTCTCCCATCATGGATCTTTGACAACTCATTCTCATGGCGAGGGATCCAAGGAGAAATTATATGGTATCAGTGTCGGATACTCAATCAAGTGTTTTTAATTGGGCCATGGAATAAAGGGAACGAGAAACTGGGTCAGACTGTCTATTGCTTCACATGGAAGCAAGCTGCAATTGTTCCTGCATCCTGGTCATGGTCAAATTGGAGTGGAAGTTTTTTCACACGAGTATGACAACAATGAAAAAGAAGTGGCGGCCTACGACAACACGCCCAGATCTAATACAGCTTCAATGATCTTGAAGACGACCGTGCATGATCTGATTATGGTTAAGATGACCCAGGAAGTGTGATCAGATTACCTATTTTACCCACAGTTAAGAAATTGCGGATGAAGCCCATCAGAGATGCTCCAGCAATTCAGACAATGGGATGTGTGCAGATAGTTCTGTAAAGTCAAACAATCCTAGAATATGAAAGTGAACTTGAGGTATTTTGAAGAGAATATACCATTAACGTCTCTGAAAACATGCTGAATCCAGATTTTGAACAGGCTAGGTTTTTAAAAAAATATATAAGGGGTGAACACCTGATGAATCGGTGAACCCCCATCAGGACCTTACAGTCCCTTCACCATCACTAAGATCATATTCAAACCCTCCCCTCTCCACCTTTTTGAACAGGTGAGGTATTTCTGGAAACATACACTTTATAATGTTTTGATGGAACTTTGAGCACTCAAGAGACTTATTCTCTTCATGGAGAAGATACCAAATCAAAGAAATCATTGTAGTTCTACTTGAAGAAGAAATGTCACTCATCCTGTTTTTAGTCTACAGAGTCTGAAAATTTAGCTTATGCCATAGAAGCTAAGGACAAAAGTGTGACTTCCATTAATCTTTCAGTGACAAAAAAAGCAAAATCATCTCTATCTTTTCTATCAGCATCCCAAGAAAATCCATCTGCTGAACAAGATCTGAAGAAAATATTTTTGTTGTAGTATTTGCAAGAGAAAGCACCACACGGGGAAAATATGTTGGAAGCTGCATGGTCAGATGGGTCAACCTGTGCCAGATCATTCATTTGACTCTTGGTCAAAGTTTCTAGACGAGGGGAGATTGATCAGCAAAGGAAATTCTACTTCAACTGAGATGTTAAGTGTACCTTTGGCCAAGTTTCACCAAAATTGGATAAGAACAAAAAGTTTGCAAGACTGAGGTGAGAAGCTGAATCTATACTGAGTTCACCTTCATTGGTCTGTTTTTGCGTTGCAAATTTAGTGATCAAAATGAGATTTATTCTAAATATGGGGCCACGTACACATGACATCATCAGTAAATCTTTTTATAAAATTTGAACATTGCACTAGGAGAAAATATATGTTTATTGTTGGATGAAAATTACTTCCTGTTTTGGGTTTATATGATGCAGATATTGATTCAGTCGGTGTCCAAAGAAAGCACTTGATGTATTATCATTAATATTCCATACTCATACCATCAAATTTGCTTTGGTTAAAACTGTATATTTAATGTGACAATGCAACAAAAAATAAGATGGGACATATTGAGAGTGGGGGTTTCGGGAAGCTTGAAGATTGTTTATTTTTATTCCGGACGATGAAGTTACCTCCAAGAAAAACACCATAGCCAGCGTATATCTGTGATTGATATGAATTTGGCCCAATGTGAATTGACATGTCAGGGACATCTGAGGCTAGTGACCCCAAGAGCAAAGGCACCATAACCCGCAGAGGGCAAGGAGGAAGGAGCTCCCAGGCGCCCAGTAACGTCGCACTCCAAAGTGTCTCCCCAGCGGGAAGAGAGGAAGGAGGTCTTGCAAACCCGGATACATTGCCCCGCTCGAGAGACACTTCGTCAGGAAGGGGGGCCGAGACCGAGGGATCCAGCAGGGCAATAGGCTGGGACTTGCGACCAAGCAAGAAGGGAGAACAAGGTCTCGAAGGTCTTGTTTACAAGTGAAAGAAGCTCGGTATCCACCATGATAAGACAATAGTAGCCTGGGTCAAGGCTGGGAAGAGCGGACACATGAGGCTGGCGGCGGAGCGCTTGTCAAGAAATAATACCAAAGTAGACCGTGGTGTGAAGGAGACAGCAGAGCCACAGGGACAAGTCAAGGAGTTCATGCACACATCCAGCAGTGGACTAGTAGAGCCAGCAGAACAAAGAAAGAGCATCGAAGAGGATTGTATTACAAATCCCCAGGCTAAAGGGATGGCGGCAACAGTGGGACTGAAGCTGACACCAGTCCACGATGGGGCCAACGAAGGTTTACCATGAAATGCATCTCATGGAACGTTTGAGGCCTCTGGGACGAAAGCAAACGAAGAGTGGCGGGCAGCTACTTACGTGAATGGGAGGCGTCTGTGGCATGCTTACAGGAAACCATGCTGGAAGGCTGCGAGTCAAAGGAATGGAATCTAGTGGGAAGAGGCTTCCTTGATGGCTTCGTAGCAGTAAATGCGGTCGGGCAGTCTGGGGGAGTGGTGGTAGCTTGGAGCAAGACATTGTACTCAGAAGTGGTTACATGGAAGGGGCAGTTTGCCACAGCAGTCAAGCTGAAGCGTATGAATGACAATTTTGAGATGGTCGTAGCCTCGGTATACGGCCCAGCAACCGTTGAGCGGAGAAGGGAACTATGGAGGGAATTGGCCAACCTAACAAGCACGTTTGAGGGATGTTCCATGTTGTGTGGAGACTTTAATGTGACACTGGAGGCAAGGGACCGACCAAACAAATTCGGAGGGAGAGATGCCAATTCCGAAGACTTTTGGGCTTTTGTGTTCAGGATGTCGTACCTGGACCGCATTGTGTGTTCAGTTGAGCTTGCAGAGCGATTTCCATTAGTAGACGTGAGATCACTCCGGTGCCCAATCTTGGACCTTACCCCTATTGTTTGGGCTGGTAACAAGGCGACCAGGAGGCCCAAATATTTCAACGTAGACAAATCGTGGCTACATAAGACGGGCTTCAGTGAAATGGTGAAGGAAAAGTGATCATCACAGTCCCGACTGAATTAGGAGACAGAAACACAAGCCACCAAAATTCATGGGCTGAGAAGTCATCTCGTGGAGGTCCGCAAGAGAATACATGAGCACCAAAAGCAGACTAGAATGAGGCTTTGACCAGAATCAAACGCTTTGATGACCTTGAAGATATACAGAGCTTGGAAGAAGACGAAGCATACGAACGAAGGAAATGGAGGGGGGTGGTAGCCGTGGAAGACAAGAAGCTTGAGTCAGACTGAGACGAAGGTCCAGACAACTGTGGCTAGAGGAGGGAGATGCGAACATGAGATTCTTCCACCGAGCTTCAAACGGGAGATGCCGAACCAATAATATTTGGAAATTGTTGATGGGTGGCCAAGAACATGTTGGATCACAATTGGTAGGTCATGCAGCCACAGATCATTTCCGCACTTTTTATAAGAGAGGAAGACGCAACCGATGGATATGGAGCGGCAAGGGGGCTTGGACTCTGGAACCCACACACAAACAGGAACTGATTTGTCGTTTCTCGGAGGACAAGGTCAAGAAGGCCAATGAAGGCCTCAACGGCGCAGGAGCGCCAGGCCCAGATGGTCTGCCAGTTTTATTCTACAAAGAGTTTTGGGATTTGGTGAGACCAAATGTGATGGCCATGAAGAATTTCGCAACGGAATCGGTAGTATGGAGAGACTTAACAGGGCATACCTCTTTCTACTACCTGAAACCCAAGGTGCTGAAAGAATCAAAGATTTCAGACCAACATCCTTGTCAAACTCTATCTACCTAAATCATTTCGAAGGTTTTGGCGAATAGGCTGAGGGAGGTGATCGGGGAACTAGTAGGACCCTCACAGACAGTATTCATACCGGGCCAATTGCTAGTGGATAGTGCAGTTGCAGCAGGAGAGATCTAAGCGACATGGAAACGACAGGGGACAAAAGGTTTCATGTGGAAGGTCGACTTCACCAAGGCTTAACACAGTTGACCGGGGCTTCCTCTGGGCATCTATGAAAAGGAGGGGCTTCCCTAAAGAATGCGTCACGTGGTTAAAAAGGTGCATAACTACACATTCCTTCTGACTATCGGTGAATGGAAGACCAGAAGACGGGAGCATACAACAACAAAGGGGGGTGAGGCAAGGATGCCCTCTTGCACCTTTACTTTTTGTGTTAGCAGTAGATGCACTTGCCACATGCACTACCCTAACATGCTCACACAGCCTCTTGAGGGGGTATCAGACACCTAGTTGCTCAAAGGGTATACCATTACTGCAGTACGCAGACGACACCACCTTCTTTATGGAAGGTTCTGTGGAGGAAGCAAAAAACCTATCCATGCTACTTGATTTGTTCACAGATTTCTCGGGGCTACAAATCAATTGGGCCAAGTCAGCTTTTTGAGTAGTGGTCTTTCTCACGAGGAGGAGGTGCACTGTGCAGAGGCTTTGGGAACACCGATTGGAAGGCTTCCTATGAGATACTTGGGCTTGCCACAGACCACAGGGCGGATGACTAAAGTGGACTGGCAACCGGTGGTAAAAAAGGTTGGGAGGAGGTTAGAAGGATGGCAAACCAAGGTGTTGTCGAGAGGGAGCAGGCTGGTGCTATTGAGATCAGTTCTGTCAGCAATTCCCATATTTCATCTCGCAATATTCAAGATGCCAGCGGGAGTTGGTCAAAGACTTGAAGGCTTGATTAAACGGTTTTTTTGTAAGGGAGCTGGCACTGACCAAAGCCGAGAATCGGCACTGGTATCAGGGGATACCATATGCAGGCCACCAAACACGGTGGTCTGGGAGTATCTCATGGGATACCATATGAACACGGCATTATTAATAAAATAGGTGACGAGGATTGTGCAACCATCTGTTTTTCGAGTGCCCGTCGCCTGCACAATTTGGGACACTAACACTCCAGGGTGTGATCACGACATCAGTCAAGGCTTCTGGGAATCCATTCTGAGAGCTAGCCGTAGACGGAGAGAAGAAGGGGGCAGAGCGCTGACAGTGCTATGGGGAGTATGGCGTCACTGAAATGAAGTGATCTTCTGGGGGAGGCGGCCTACAACCGACGGGCTCGCCCATGAGATCGAGGGTCTTATGTTGGTGTGGTCCCCCTCAGATACGAACAGAGCGGGGAGAGGATGACGGTGCACGGAAAAGGCCTTTTGAGGTCGATATATGTACTCCATGGGTCGTTACGGATTTGTCGGGTACTTGCGACAGATGACAGATGAATAGTGCATGGATTTGCAAAGAATTGACTGAGCATGTTCATAATGACAATAAAAAAATTGGCTGGCCATGTGCCCACCAGGGAGTGCCAAGCTGTGCGACAGTGAAATAATTCTGCCAGCCCACCAGATGATAACATTGACCACAAGAACATTAAAAAAGTAATGTGTCAGGGTCGAGTTTAACCTTTTGGACCATGGGACTCGAGGATGGTTTATGACCCAACAGATCTGCATCATGTAGAAGATCCAGGACAAACTTCTGATGATAAAATACTGTAGAAGCTCGGCATCTTGCTTAAAGAGGAAAAATAGCATCCTTTATATCAGCTAGAGCTTTTAAGATGGTAAACTCTTGAATCTAGCTTGGTATCCAATCCAGGTGGCATGTTCAAATCTAAGAAGAAACACACGGCATGCTTGGCTGTTAATAGGCCAGTGGCAGGTTCTGTGGGCGAGTGTTGAAGCACACAAACCTGCTTGAAGAGTAAAAGTACCGCCCTTATCAGGTATAGCTTTTCGCACAGTTGGTAAGTGCTTGAATGTTACAATTACCAGTCGAACGGCTGAATAATGTGAGAGGAGACTGTTTGATGGCCACACACGTGGAAAATATGCAGAAAGGAATTTAACATGTTGAACCGTACAAACATCCTACAAATCCCCGGGCAGAATTGCATTTTTAATACCCATCATATAAAGAGGCCACAAAGTGAACTATGAGATATTAATGAATGCAAATTGAATTAATCTTGGCCATCATGGCAAATGCCTTGGAGTCATCTTTATGATATGTTTGGGTAAACTTTGAGAAACCTCGTGCTTCAAGGCAGTCCTCCAAACTATCAGGATCACCAACCACCATTTTGAATACCTACTTGTTACCTGCAACTGACGTAGGTGGAGGCCAATGCACCAACTGCCGAATGGGTGATGAATTGACCAAGAACTGAAGAACTCTGGAGATCGATTTCATTTCCCACACTCTATAGATATACATATATTTAGTTCTTTTATCATGTATCAGTGTCCCACTTCTTTGGATAGCAGTTTCTATATCTGCTGATGGCTACGGCCAAATCCATTTTTTGACAAGTGTCTTTAGCTCCAAGATTTCTTTAGCTCCAAAATTTCATACCATAGACTCTTTGTAATGTGAAAGTCTGCGGTTTTACTTTCTTATCAGGTTTTCCTTTCTTGCATTATGCATTTAAGTTCTAGAAACAATTCTGGTGCGAAACCATGAACTCATTTGCTATATCTCTTGAGGGCTGTACTGTTGTCATCCCCCATTTTATATATTTCTTTGTATTCCATACAATCTGATACATATCCAATCAGTGAGGGGGACAGTTAGACCACTCCCTAGAGTAATAGGGGTACAAATACTCCTGTTCTAAATAAACCGAGTTGGGACGCCTTTTATGTTTTCTTTCAGTCTTTCCTCTCGGGCATTCTCTATTATTCTAAAACGTCACCTTCCAGGTATGTATGACGATATTTTCACAGATTTTTTGATGTATTTAGATTTTATTCTCAATGACTAAAAGCAAATAACACAGTTCTTGTCAGCCTTGATAATCATTTATTTATTTTTTGAAGTTCTCTTTCATAAAATGGAGTTATATTTAGAGGGAGTCCCACTTTATGCATGTTTTGTAGATATCTGACGGACAGAAAGATTCTTGATGGATTGTCCTTTATTGTACCTGCTGGGAAAAGTGTGGCTATCGTTGGAACTAGTGGCAGCGGTAATATCTCACTCTGGCTGATGTTCCAAAATTTGGATTAATATTTAGGGTTTTATTTTGGAATTCCATCTATAAAAGACCTGTGATTCTCTGGGATGCTTTTTGGTTACATATTCTTTTGAGGGCAGGTGGATCTGCATTTTAGCCTTTATTATCTCATTTTCCTGCCTTTTGAGGACATCTTTTCTGGGATTTGGTTGGTTAAAAAAATCCAAATTTATTTTATTTTTTTGATTCGCCATTTCCCCCCTATGCGGCTGGACAGCCTGGGACTCCATATTTCTGATGAACCAAAATACTAAGATCTAATAAGTTATGAGGCCTCAAATTTTATTGCAAGGAAGAATTGTTTTCTGAATTAAAATAGCTCTTCCATTTTATTAATGCTGGAGATTTTTTTCATTAGATAATCAATTAAAGCCATGATTCATTGGATAATCTGATTTTTAAAGTGTTCTGGTCTTTCCCCTGACCGTTATTTTGGTGGACCCTGATCGGAGTTAGGGTTTCGACAGAAAATAAAAATTATCCATCATAAAGTCAACATCATCATGCTCTGCCGTGTGGATGATAATGACCATGGTGAATCTTTTACCACCATTCTGCTGAAGCCAAATGACGAGGACAACAAAGCCCCGTCCACATAATTAGGGACGGAAAACCTTACGTAGAGTTACCTGCGGCGATCATTTGGAAACCCTTCCATTCTATAGCAGCATTTTTATCATTTTCTTGCAACCGCCTTAGAATATTCTTTTAGAGTAAGAGATTCAAAATTTTAACTGGATCTGTTTGTTCAGGAAAATCGACTGTTCTCAGGCTCATGTTTAGATTCTTTGACTCTGACTCTGGAACTGTGAGAAACTTCCCTCGTTATTTTTCTCTGGAGAAGAATATGATTTAATTGCAGCGTCATTCATTTGATATAATTATGTGTCCTCGAATCTTCATGTAGATAAGAATAGACGGGCAAGATATACAGAGTGTGACCACAGATAGCCTCCGAAAATCTATGGTCGTTGTGCCACAGGATACTGTAAGTATCTCAACCTGAGATCTAGTTGCTATCATCACCACTTTTAAAAGTCTTGAACCAATCTTTTCTACTATATTGGGAGATAGGTCACAGTATCTCTTTTCCAATCTCGTCCTCCCTCTTCTATCCTCTATCTCATTCTCTCTCTCCTTCTCACTCACTGTCTCTCTCTCTCTCTCTCTCTCTCTCTCTCTCTCTCTCTCTCTCTCTCTCTCTCCCACCCTTCCTCTCTCCTCTCTCTCCCCTCTCTCACTAGCTCGCCCTTCCCTCGTCTCTTGCTCCCCCTCTCACTCTCCCTTCCCCCTCTCTCTCTTCCTCTCTCTTTGACACGATGACACATTTCTCTCTCTTTGGCACAATGCCACATTTCTCTCTCTCTCTTCAACAAAATGCTACATTTCTTTCTCTCTCCCTCTCTCTTGGCAACTATGTAGAATAACCATCAAACAGTTTATCTTTCTGTCATTACTACTGTCTGATCATTCTAAACAAATCCATGCTTTAATGTAGCTTTCATGTTTCGCTTTAATGCTCCTGTTCCACTTACAATAAAGTCAAATAAAATTACATGCAGGTTCTTTTTAATGATACAATATTCCACAACATACAATATGGTCGATTAACAGCGACGGCGGAAGAGGTCTTTATTGACTTTTCATTGTCTAAAATTATGTTGATATTCTGCATCTAAAGTCGTTTTCAATTTTAGGTTTATGATGCAGCTAAATGTGCTGCAATTCATGATTCTATCATGAACTTCCCAGAAAAGTACTCTACCGTTGTTGGAGAACGTGGGCTAAAGGTAAGTTGTCAATGTATATTTTTTAATCATCACAATCTTCCATTTTTAAAAAGTATATTATGTAAAATGTTGCTTGATGAAAAAGAGGCTCAATCCTCATAATCTATTTTCGGGTTCATTACATGCTATTTAAAATGGGGAGGAGCGAGAATATGGAATAAGCCCATGTTAATGTGTCATGACACAGAGATATAAGAGAAACAGAGAAAGAAGACTGTCCATCACGCCCCCTCAAGTTGGTGAGTGGATATTATCTGTTCCCTATTTGCCACTCAACTCTTGGAAGAGGGGAGATTGGCCTTTGTTGAATATATCGGCTCATTGTTGAGCCAAAGGAATGTACGGAGTATATGCCAACAGACTCCAGCTTCTCCTTAATGAAGTGACAATCAAATTCAACATGTTTATTGTGATTGTGTTCCACAGGATCATGGGGTATGCTGATAGAAAATTTATTATCACAAAAAATTGAGTAGGCTGATCACAGGAGAGTGTCAGCTCTGCCAGAAGATTTGTGTGTCATGATGCCTCACAAAGACCTTGAGAGAGGGCGCAAAACTCTGCTTCATAACTGGACCGAGAGGTCATGGATTGCTTCTTGCTGGCACATATTTAGATTGCCTCCAAGAAAGGTATGTAGCCCTATTGTTGATTGTCAATCGACATGGGAACCAGTATAATCAGCATCTGCATAAACGTTAAAATGGAGGCCACCCTTACGCTTGAGAAATGAACGATGTCATGAGAAGTGAAGAACGTGGAATTTTTTTTTTCAACAACAAAAAAGGTGGTCACCCGGAAAAGGTTGGTAACCACCCGCTATTACAAAGGGGTTTATCCTCTCCCCCCTCTTTTCCCGACTCTGGGGAACTATGATGCCAGAAGTCCTTCAACCTCGTGGACTAGCCCATCCATAGAGGCCGTCCCCCCATGAAAGATCACGTCATTTCTGTGGCGCCATATTCCCCAGAGCACTGTCAATGCTCTGCCCCCCGCTTCTCTTTGTCTAGAGCCAAATTTCTGTATCGAGTCCCAGAAGGCCTCCTTTGATGTCGGGTTTGCCGCCGTCTGAGTTTGAGTAGCCCAAATCGTGCGAACAAGAGGGCACTCAAAGAATAGATGGTTACAGTCCTCTTCACCTCCTGTGCACAATAGCATTCCGTCGGTGCGTCAGGATACATCTTCTTTCGGAAGACTCGGGTCGTCACTCTTTTTCGAAACACAAGCCACCCAGAGATCTTCACTTTCAGTGGGACCTTTAGACGCCATATCACTCAGCATGTGTGCACCATCTCTATACTTTCTGTGTTTGCCTGTCAGATTCCCAAGTAGGCTTTCCGCACTGTAATGATGGAGTTAACATAATCACGGGCATTATTAGAGCAGAAACATTCAGGAGATGCGGCAAAATGACTTTGGAAGAGGACATGGAACGGATTGATAGTTTGGCTAAGGTCGGATTTATTTTTTAAGAGATAATCCCATGTGAAGCAGGTGGAATCATCAACAAATATTGTCAATCGTCGTGTATTCAAAGTGACAAGGATAGGGGCAAGACCCCATATATCACTGTGAATGAGAGAGAAAGGAGAAAACATGTGTGATGAAGGATCAAAAAGGGGGTACATTGTCTGAGTATAAAAGACAAACAAACGCATCCATAGGACTTCCATGAAACAGATGATGGAACATCAGTCTCAGAGTAGAGGAGGGTGGATGGTCCAAGGGGAGGTGAAACAAAAGATGGTCGTACATTGTAAGGTGGGAGGGGAATTTGAAACACTCAACACCTGCAACAGTAAGGAAGTCACCCGGCATAGTACTAACTATATGAGAATTGGGAGAGAGGGTGTAGGTGATGAAACAACATGATTAATGGGTCATGGGGGCAGTGGCACCTGAGTCAGTGATCCATTGCATCCTAAAAGAGGAAGATGAGGAATTAAAAGGGCTTTTACCTCTATGAACCAGTGAAGTAGAGCCAACCGTGTTAGACTGAATTTTATGACGGAGTTGGTCAATTTCTTCACACCGAAGCTGATCTCCTATAGAAGATGATGCATCAGCTGTTGTTGGGGTATCCTTGGAAGAAGACAAAGTTGCAAAAGAAAACTCATGGCCAGTATGTTTGTAGGTAGAAAGACAGGAGAAATCGTAGTGGTTACCAAGTGGAATTGGTGGGCATTCTTGTGCTGTGACTTGTAGCAAGTCCCCTTGGCATGACCATGTTTCTTACAATACTTGCAGAAAAGGGGATAGCACATAAGACAGCAATCCCTGGACGAGAGTTCCCAAACTGTTGGATAGACATCGCAGAGACTGGTTCAGAGTGAAAATTGAAGGTGTCTCCTCAGTCCGAAACATATGAAGGGCCTCCTTATTGGTATGATTTTTTTCCCGATGGATAAGCTGGATAAACAGAAAATCATACTCTGAATTCAATCTCACGAGGAATTTGAACACCTCAAGTTGAAGAGCATACCCAAAATCAACCAATAGGGGATTGGGGAGCGTGCAGTGATCAAACTTGTCTAATAGAGAAGTCAATTTGGTGCTCTATTTCCGAACAGATCGCGGACTTTGGACCAAATTTCACGAGGGATTCGCATGATCATAGAGCACTTTTTGAATGAGATTCTTGAGCAGTGTCCTCTGTATCCTTGGAGGAGTTAAGAGAAAGGAATTCACTAACGAATGATGGAATGATGCAGTCAAGGAGGCATTGGTCAACAACAACTTCAACATCAAGCTGATGATCATAATGGGAAGCAGTGGGAAGTGATGGCTCTTCCAAAAGATGCATCATAAGTTTTCCTTTCAAGGTAATTGGAACATGCTGATGCCATTGAAGAAGATTCAATGTTCTGTTACAAAATTCAGGAGGTATGGAAGGCAGAGGATAGTACAAATGACTCAATTCTGGTGTTGACAGAGTAGACGACCCTGACGGCTAATTGGCAATGGATATAGTTGAGATATCGGTGGTCATTATATTACCTAGCAAGGAGATCAAGAACAATCAATTTCACAGATCTGATGTGTGTAACGACAGGGGCAACGGGCATGAAGGCAGAGCCAGCATAAGCGTTGGTGGATCCAGCGTGAGCAGAGGCAGAGCAGACACAAGCGGAGGTGGAGCCAAAGCGAATGACCGCAGGCGCAGAGCGAATTGTGGTGGAAAAAAGGGCTGATAACAACGGCAAAAGATGGAGCAAGCAGCGGTGGGCACTGCAGCGAAGCTGGTGAGAGTGGATTCTATGATGTGACGACGAATCGGAGGAAAACGTGAGATCTGGCCTCGATACTACGAGGAGATCAGGAATGAAAAAGAGGCTCAACCTTTGTAATCTGTTTGAGGGTTCATTACTTGCTTTTTATAATGGGAAGGAGAGAATACTAAATAGGTCTTTGTCAATGGGCCATTATGTAGAGATATGAGAGAAATAGAGAAAGAAGCCTATTAAACACTTGATTGACAAAAAAGAGTTTTTATGACACACTTGTTGGAGACATTGTCCTGATTATCATGAAATTTTAGTTTGAATATCATTTCCCTCATATTACGTATATATCTTGCTTGACTCAGAAAATTCTGCATCATAATTTTTGGAGATATAACCTGGTTTTCATGAAAATTTTGTTCAAATATCATTTTCCTTTCACAGCTAAGCGGGGGAGAGAAGCAGAGAGTGTCTCTAGCACGTGCTTTTTTAAAGGCCTCTCCTATTCTGTGAGTATTGCTTGTTTCCTAATTTCTACGATATTCACCATTCATATTTAAGGGACAAGAACACAAAACATTTTGTCATTTGGTTAATATTGTGCTCTTTTCCTCCAAAATCAGGAGTTTGGTATTATATATTTAAATTTTCGTTGATGGTCATGTTTTAAATTTGACATGAATTACCAGGTTATGTGATGAAGCTACAAGTGCCCTTGATAGCACAACCGAAGCTGAAATACTGAGCTCATTAAAGTCTTTATCGAAAAACCGGACCTCTGTCTTCATCGCCCATCGACTCACCACTGCCATGCAATGTGACGAGGTACTGTAACAACCCAACTGCTAAACATAATTCTCCGTCCATCAGTTAATACTAATTTTCTTATTGGATGATTAATAAAACTTGCTTTAGTAGCTCTAGTTAGAGTTCAACAAGTCTCGATGATATTGACTTGTGACATTGATGTTGGTTGCCGGTTTCACTCTGACCTCGTCACCATCATTGTCAATGTCTTCAGTGGCGGTCAACACCATCGTCACTGTCTACTGCTCTTGGCCAACTAGACTGATTGACGTTGATGACGACATTGGTGGGTGGGTTAACATTTTTTAACCAGAATTTTACTAAGTTGATGGCTGACCGACAGCATCAACTGTCTGTGATACCCCGGCATGGTCGACAGTGACCTCCTTGACGTCAATGTCAAAGTCATCATCAAAAGTCAGCAAGGGTCGATGAGGTTGACAAGTGTCAAACCGTAGCTAAACAAAAGTTGGTCGCGGTTTGTCTGAAAATGATTGGTATCTATTTCTGGATAGTAATTAAAAAATTCTCCAGTCACCTCAGCAGAAGAACCTGAACAAGTAAAAGGCTAAAGTCTGATCCTGTTTGTACAGTTGCAAATGCTTCATTTGCCAACAACCCCAAAGAAACTCTAGAAAAGCCCACTTATTCATCTTCGATTGTTGAGAACCCAAACAACAAAATTTCATATGAATTCTCAAATCTTTTTAATTTCCAAAGAACATGTACATGATGAAAGTTTCACTTACCCAACAACTACCATGATGTTATGAAAAAGCCATCTGGCACGGGTTTGTTGAGCCATCTGCTATTAAGATGGAATGGATTTGTTGGTCCAGGTCATTGTTCTGGAAAGTGGTAGGGTTGTGGAGCAGGGCCCACACGAAGTACTGCTGACCAGGGGAGGAAGATACGCCCAGCTTTGGGCCCAACAGAACAACACTGAAGCCACTGATGCAACTGTGGAACTGGAGTCAGCACCGCTCTGAGCTTGAAACCCCACCATCTCCCCGTGTACATTCACATAATAGTCCTAATTTTGGGGACAGGTAAAACCCATGTCTTATTTATTTGAATTTTGTAGATCTATATTTTTTTATACAATTGATTGTTTGTTACCTTTTTGGACTCTATTATGACACGTCATCTCCAGCTGAATATTGTTTTTTCTTCCTCTCCTTTTCCTCTATTGTCAGTTATCTTTTGGGCTATTTTGACTCATCGTCTCTTTCCATCCTGATGCCTTTTTTTCTCCCTTTCCCTCTTTTTCTATCTCTATATCTCTGTTCATAGTAACATTTTGGGAGTCTATTATGATACATGATCTCTCTCCCTATGGACGCCATTTTTTCCTCTTTTTCCCTCTTTAGGTTTGTTACATGGATGACAGACGACAATTTTGGATGGACAGGAGGAGACATTGACGAAGCAAAAATGCGGTGTTAAATTTGTCGTTGTTATTATTTTCGCTTCAATCAAATAAAATTTTTAATTTGTAAACTTACTCATAGATGTATAAGTGAGAGTAAGGTCGTCTCCACAGGGACTGGCCTTTAGGGATGTATTTGATAATTGAGTTGTTAGTTAATAAGATATAGTAATAATAATACTAAAGATAGTAAGCATAAAAAGAGATAAGGAATTAGTAAGTAGCGGCAATATTAGTGTAATAAGAGGTCTAGAGAAGGGAAAATATCCTATATTATACCCACTTACTTAGTCATAGATACTAAGTATAATCAAGAAGTCAGATATTAGAGAATATCGTTAAGGATGATAGTATTATAGTTGGTGAAGAGATAGATAAGTATTAAATAAGAGTAAGTAGTTTAATAAGACAGAAGAAAGACAAGGGCTACCTTACATCAGTAATTACTTTAATAAAAAAAGGGAGAAGAAAAATGAAGAGAAGCTAGATTGATAAGTATAGGTTTATTTAATTAAGGGTAATTAATTAAGCTAGAGAAGTATTTGTATATATAAGAATGTATATAAGGAGATAGTAAGTAAATATCTAATATAATATACTAAGTAAGAGTTTAAATGAGTATAGAGAGATATTAAGAAAGGGAGAAGAGGTAGTAATGGTAATTAAGAGGTAATTACAGTAATATAAGATCGCATATACTTATAAACTACTACTTATATATGTGAAATATTTACTAGAAGTATTTTAGATGTTTTTATATGTTTTATATTTTTATGTGTACTTTAAAAGATTTTTAAGGGTCGATTTAAGGGAGTAAAAGGGTGATTTAGTCGAACACCTGAGAGGTGTTCGACCAAATGCCCATTAGGGGGTTGAATAAGAGATATATATAGTATTTAATCTTCGTATGCCTTTTATAAATTTTATATATAATTTTAATAGTAAAAAAATCAAAGATAAGGGGTATATCTGTTGAACGCCTGTGAGGTGTTCGACAGAATGCCCGATAGAAGTCGGGTAAGAGGGACTAATATGTTTAGAAATTTTATAAGGATGATAAGAAGGAACTTAGGCAAATCAGATAATAATCATCGAACACATGAAGTATTCATTGAAATGCCACAGAGAACTTATGGTGCAAAATTTTAAGAAAACTCAAGATCTATCCATGTTTTCAAGAGATGTATATAACAAATAAATGATAGGCGTAAATTTATCGGATTTCTGCAGCAGCTGGAAGTCGTCGACTCCTGACTCCCCTCCGGCCGTGTCATCCTTCACGTAAGTGCCTCCAACTCCTCCTTTCACTCTTGCTATGTTCTCCCCTCAGGTCGCGGCACTGTCACTGTCGTCGACCGAGAGAATTGAAAGAAAATGAACATAAGAAGGAGGATCTTCTCCTTCTCTGATTTTTATTTCAAAAACGAGAATGAGAAGTCGGGGAGATAGATGGTTTTTCAAGCAATTTTGAAAGTATTTGATAGGTCAGGAATGGTCCAATGACCTTCCTGACCTATATGGGACATTCCTGCCGCCGTCTCCCACGACGAATCGGCGGAAGTCTACCTTTTCATCGCCGGAATAACTGCTCCAACGACAAAGACGGCAACGGGAAGAAGGGAATGCCAGAACTGCCCCTAGACCGTTAGATCCCGCCTTGACGATTCAACGGCTACGATTAAATTGTAGCCGTGGACCTTTTTTATTTGTAGTGGACCCTGCACAGTTAGCTGCGCCACGTCAGCTCCAGTCATCCACATTTCTCCGTCTAATTCATCCTCGGTGGCGCCCCTCCTGAGCTGTCGCCTTGAGCGCAAGCTTCTGCACCTGTTGGGCCTCCTTGAGAGGGGCCACCGGCCTGGCTGTGGCTGATGTGTGTCGCCTGCGTTTGCAGCCTTGGCTGCGAATGTGGGTGGCGCCTGCGGTCGCAGCCTTGGATGTGCTCCTTGGTGGCTCAACTTCCCTTTTTATTTATGTAATATTATTTTATATATATATTTCTCTTCTTTCATTCCTGCATTAGCATACATACTAAATAGAACATTAGAAAATTAAAAATGTCTTAAATATATTTTTACTAAGAAATACTTATAGTTGTAGAACATGCATAAAAATGACATTGAAATGCATTATTTCATTACTTGCTCTATTTAGTACATGAAATGCAAAACTCTATAAATTAAGAGAAAATACACATGAGATGTCCCCAAAGTAACTTTAAAATATGTATATGATTTCATGGCACATTCTGGTCTGTCAGACATCCATTCAGTCGTCAGTCCATGGCATTTCATTTCATCTGTCATTGATTTGTCATTGTCACCATTCTGTCATTTTTTAGTGATGAAAAATGGAACGACTGATGGATAGACGGATGATGAAATGAATGAATTATGCAGAGAGAGAGCAAGAGAAACAAAGAGAGAGAGAGAGAGAAAGAGAGGGAGAGTGGGTGCATGAGACAGAGAGAGAGAGAGAGACCGATGTTAACAATAGTCGTCATATTGGGAAACAACAGTTGCAATCTCCATCGATGACAGTCATCGTCCCCATCCGCGACAGTCCCATTGGGAGCCGAACATTGTATGGCCCTCCATCCATGACGGTCTTTGTCCCCATCCATAAGGTTTCTTGTTCCCCATTGCTGTCATCCACGACAATAGTCATCATCACCGTCAATGACAATGATCTTCGTTGCAGCTCACAATAGTCCTTCCCATTATCAACAGGAGGCAAATTCGGGTGTTATTTTTTTAATTGCATTGTAAATTTAATTGCATAAACTCGCTCAAATATGTGTAGAAGTGAGGTAGTGTCTGCAGTTACTGGTCTTTAGAGGTAGCATGGATAATAAGATAAATTAGTTGTGTTAGAATAATATAAGGGATAATGTTTTACAAGGAGAAGATAGTGAAAGGTGAGAAGATAAGTAATAAGTGGAAAGAAGTACTTAAAGGCAGAATTATAGATTAAAAATTATAATAAGTAATAATTGGTACTGCTAGGGAGAACTAAACAAGGGAGAGGTAGTACATCCGTAAGGAAAGATATTTTTATGTTCTTATTAGGATTTATAGTATTATAGATACTAAGTAAATTAGATAATGAAATTTATTTATAGTATTATAGTAAAGGGATATTTTAAGATTGGTAGTGGAAGAGTTATTTTAGATTTTTGGTTAAGATACAAGAGAAATAAGGTGTTGAGAGATAAGTAAGAATGATATTCTTAGTAGGAGATATACTTGAGATAATTTATTTTAAGTGATATTTTAGGTTATATTTAGGATAGCATAGATAGGTAGATATAGTAATAGAAGGTGGGTTAATATGTAGGGATTAAGTGAACAGGAGTATTTTATTTTATTAAGATATAATATGCACGATAAAGAGGAAACGGGGTAAGTCCTAATGGGCTAATTTATGTAAGAAAAGGAATGATAGAAAAGGTCAATTAATTATAAATAGGTTAAAGGACTGAGGTAACTTATAGATATAGCATCAGAGTTATATTAAGGGAGAGAATTAATTTTAAATTTTAGAAGTCTAAGAAATTAGGTAGAGAGTGAAAGCTACATGATAAGGGAGGAGAATGATGATTCATTTACATTTATTTATATCTCTTTTAAATTATGATTAGATATATATTACATTAGTAAAATATGGTTTATATATTTAATAGGTAATTTTTGATATTTTTATGATATAAAATTGAGAGAATTTAGGATAAAAACAGTTAAAATGGTCGATGCCTGGTGGGTGTTTGTAAAAAATCCTCAAAGAGGTAGACCTATGAAACCCAAATCAAATTTGGATCTCAGTATCTATTTCTAGTTAATCTAAGCATCCATTCATATTTATCAATTAGATATCCACCAGATGAGAAGGGGCAGGGCCGCCGATCATCACCCCTTAGCTCTTATTTGTGTTTATGCTTGTCTTCCTCTATGATGGCACAGATGCAGGGCCTTCTGAAGTTCCTCTGGCGCCGTCCTGAGCATTTGAAGCATTCAGAGAGGTGGCATGACTCTCCTCTAGCTCATCACACTGCTGAAGGGCTCCCTCCGCTGTTATTGAATTCCATGGGGAGATGCATAAATTGGCCAGAGGCCTTGTTTCAAAGCTTTAGGAGGGCCTTCCTCCATCATTGATAATGTGAAACTGTCTTGGGAGTACTCTGCCAGAAACTGATGTCTGGTCAGAGGAGGACAGAGGTTAGGGGTAGAGTTTGATGGCTCTGCTAGCCTCTGGATCTCCATTAAAAAATACTAGCAACTGAGATTAGATCACAGCCGTAGACCCATTTAAATTTCAATAAACCTCCTCTTATAAGTGACTGTCCTTAACCCCATTTTTGAC